>NC_058133.1:161408381-161510649 GCF_016433145.1 Gracilinanus agilis | reverse complement strand
GTTTGAGGGAAAAAAAAAAAAAAGAGAGCAAGGCGCCGCGCTGGACCGAGGGAAGGGTGTCCCGGGCTGGGGAAGGGGAGCTTGGTTTTTTTTTTTGGGGGGGGGGTCTTGGGCTTCCCTGCCTCTGGCCCGCCCTTCCACCCTGCAGCACCCCCCCCCCCGCCAGTTGTGGAGGGGAAGGGGCGCCTGGGGGGGGCGGGGCCCAGGCCTGGCAAGCCTGGGACTTTCCTGGGCCCGGGGCCGGGGCGGGGGCCTGAGAGGTCCCTGAGGGAGCGGGTTTCAGCCCGAGACCCGGAGTCTGGAGCGGGCGGGAGTAGAGGGGGTTCTGGAGATGTCTGTGAAGCCATGGGAGGGGATTGGTGTGCGGGCGTGTCGCTTCTGGGGGTGGTGTATGGAGTCCCAGGAGGGTGCTGGACTGGCAGTAAAGGGGGAGCGGGTGTGGATCCTGGAGAAGGGGACTAGCTGGGTTTTCTTGGGGGCCCGCAGGTCAAGCGCTAGCAACCACCTCCTCTTCCCTTTTCTCATGCTCCCCTCTTTGGAGAGCAAATGGATCTGCCACTGTGGGAACTGTTAGGGGGAAGGCATGTGTGTCCTAGCCTGTCTTTGTGTTTGTATTCGTGCACGCCTGTCCCTGCAGGTGTGTGCCTTCGTGTTTGGGGTGTGTAGGGGTTTCTCTCCAGCTACCAGCATCTATATGGGGGCAGGGAGTGTCTGGAGTATCCCTAGTGTTAGGGATTCTGTATGTGTGTCCTTGTATACTGAGGAGGGGAGTGTGTATAATGGGGAATGAGAATGTTTGTATACCTGGGTGTATGGATATTGGTAAATATATATGTGTGTGTATATATACACACACATATTTTGGGTAAGAGGTATGTTTGCAGGCCCAAATATTGAGTAGGATGGTTGGGGGCGTGCCTTAGGGAAGGGTGTGTATGTATAAGGGGAAACTAGAGGTATGTATTGAAGAGAATTGCTTCTATTTAAAGAGTCAGTTACTTGTATATGTGTGTACTACTGTGTTTTGAGATGTTTCCTATGCATATTAGATAGATGTGCTTTTGTATACCTGTCCCTGGTGATAGTGTATATATTGGGGAGGGAGAAGGTGTTATGTCCTCTCCATTTGGATAGGTGAGGTGGACTTGAAAACTCAGAGGAAGGGTCTCTCTCTCTCTTTCTCTGTGCTGGGAGGATTTGGAAGCAGTAACAGTACGTTTATTGTTGGAAACAAGGATGGGGTAGTAATGGGTGGGCAGTTTTAGTGGGTTAGGCAAGGCTTGCTTGTGGCTGATTATGTGTACTTTGTGGCACATTCACATTGAAACTCTTCAACATCCATGCTCTCAGAACTCTTAAGGCCTTTGTGGAATTTTGGGATTCTGATGTAGGAAGAAAGGAAGGGGGATGATGAGGTTTGGGTAGATGGTTGAGCAGTGATGCTTTTGATCCACTAGGAAGATAGAGGTGGGAGATATGGGAAAGGGGAACAGGATGGTTGAAGGGAATGGACTGACTGGTATTTTGTTTGTGGAATATAACTCAGGGCCTCCCTTCTGTTCCCAGGAGGTTGAAGGCAAGCCCAAGAGTGTTGAGTGAGAACTGAGGATATAATTATAGGATGGAAACTGAGGATGCATGAGATGGGTACACTTGAGGGTATGGGATGTGAGCTGAAGATAGAATCTGGGGTTGAGGAAAAAGAATAGGGACTCAGGGTGTGGAGTGAAGATTTGGAATAGGATGAGGTTGAAGATATGAGACTGACACTGAGGCCTGTGGGTTAAGGGTGTGGGATGGGGTTGAAGGTATAGGATAATACTATGGGATCAAATACAAGGATATGAGATAGAGATAAAAGCTGAGTATGTGGATTTGGGTTGAAAGCTGAGGGTATGGATTAGGAGATAAGACCTGAGGGTATAGAAGTTAAGGATGTAGAATTAGGACTAAGTATATGGGAGGAAAGGTGATAGTGTGAGCTGAAGGAGAGAATGGGAATTGAGGATTAGGGCTGAGGGCTAAAAGATGTGAGGTAGGGCTACAATCTGTGAGTAGTTTGGGCTGGAGGAAAAGAGGAAACATACTGTTTACAAATCTGCTTTCATCCATTACTGTGGTGGGGGACTCTGTTGCCCTACCTCCAAATGGAAATATTTCTCTTCAGAGAAATTGTCTTCTTCCTTCCTTTTTTGGGACTGGGGGAGGAAGTGGTGGGACCAGGGCCCCAAGAGACAGTCTTTAATGGCAAGTCTGGAAAGGAAAGGGACCAAAGTTTAGGACAGGACTTCCTTTTTAAAGTAGCATGCTTACAAATTCAAAGCCCAACTACCTTTAGGCCAAGGGGTTAGGGCTCCAGTCTAAATTAATAGGTGAAACTCTTCTAGAAACAGAGGCACTCTTACTTAACTTAATGAACTCTGACTTTCCTAAATCCTACTCCAAGGTGTTATTGCTCTGTGACTGCTGTGCCCCAATCCCATTAGGATTCAGTTTGTAATCAAAGGAAACTTATTAGTCAGATAGATATGAATAAGAGTTTGGTTGAAGAGTACCTCCTGCCCTGTCTCTCCCTCCAGTTGGAGGGAGTGTTCTTTTCAACTACCACTAGTTTGAATATGATTTCTTGAGTCAACATGAACAGTGGATTTAGATGGCTACCTGTTTAGAAGAACTACTTTCAGCAACTAGAACTCTCTTGCTCCCCTCTCAGGTGGATTTCAGGAACTTGGGCAACCCTAGCAGCCCCCTTTTCCTTTTGTTTTCTTTGGCATCCCACCCTTGGCTTGTCTCTCCACCCCCCATCCCCATTTAAGGTTAAATAGAGAAAGCCCTGAAGAGGAAAATGAAGAACTTGGATTCTTGTTTTGGTTTAGCCTTTGATGTATCACGTGGCACTGCCCAAGTCACTTTCTCTCTTGAGGCCTCTGTTTCCTTTTCTATAAAGCAGGACTAATGATACCTGTTCTTCCTTGTCCCTGAGGGTACGAAGAGGATCATGCTGAAAAAGGATGGGAGATACTAAATCTCTTCGAGCTTTCTACTTCCTAGGAAGTCCTTCTAATCCAGTCGGGTTGCTTGATATCTGCTAGACTTGATGCCTGATTTCTTTTTTGTGCCCTGGATTCCTGATTCCTTTTATGTTGTTTGCAAACATTATCTCCACTTCCAGAGACTAAAGTTGGGGACAGAATTTTCCTTGCTTCATCTCTTGATTTTTCCTGGTCAGATTCCTCCAGTTTATAGCCTTCTTTCTTATTCCTCTCTCCATTCTCCTAACACCATTTTTGTCTGCTAGTTGAAGGTCTACTAGTTGCCTGACTACCAGGTAAGTTACCCCCTTCTGGATGAGGTCTCCATACCAGGTTTGGGGTATGGCTCAAAAGAGAGTAACTACACCTGAGTAGTAGCTTTGCCTTGTCCTTATGTAGTTCTTGCTTTCTTTCTTTCTGTCTGGAACTAGGAAGGCTTAGGGTAAATTTCTAGCTGGGGATTGCCTGGGTTACCATCTCTTCTGCCTAGATCTGTGCAAATATGGGACATAGACACTCTTTATGTTAGGCCCTCTGGAAATGAAGCCCTATTAGACTGATGCCCCTGGCAGGGCTTGTAATTACAGACTGAACACCTGGGAAAAGGTTTGAGAGAGTGGCTAGGCCAAGAATCTCTTAGTTATCAGGGTGGGGTGTAGAGAGGGGAGAGTGGGAAGAAGCTGGGGGCAGGGGTGGGGCAGGCATTTTGGGGCCCCCTTTGTCCTATGGGGCCTCTACAACTAAGGTTGAGGGAAAGTCTGTGGGACATGTAAGGTAAGATGACTCAGGCCCTCTTCTTCCTTCATTATTAGTGACTGCTTAGCTTCTGAGAGGATCATATGAGTGAGTCTTTATAGTATTCAGTAGCCCTATGTATTATCTGACCTCTTAGGTTTGAAGACAGAGGATCATAGGACTATAGGGTCATAGAACTGTGACTGAAAGAGACCTTGGAAATAATTTAATGTGGCCTTACTTTGCAGATGAGAAAACTGAGGCTCAGAGAGATGAAAGGACTTGTCCGGAGTTATATAGTTATATAGCTCTTACAAGTCAGAGCTGGAGTGTGAATTCAGGTTCTGTGATTCCAAGTTCAAGATGCTTTTTGAACAGTATTCTTTCTGGAGTTATAAATATCAAGCCTCATGGACTCTAGGGTATGGCTTAAATTTATGTGTCTAACTTTTGCCTTCATTTTCTCAAGGAAGCTCAGGGACTGTGAGGTTTGCAAGAACCCTAGAGGAAGGAGCAGTGTAAGCAGGAAGATCTCTAGAGGGTCTCTCCTTCTTTCAGAGTATGGTGTACATGACCTTTATTTAGGGAGGGGTTGGAACCTGAGCACAGGGCTCAACTTTTGAAAGAACCATAGTTTTGGAGGAATTGGATTGGCTTTTAGACTCCCTGTTGTAGGACAGGAGGAGGGAGGTAAATTGGTGCTGCACTCTTAATGTTGAAAGATTGTAGCATGGGAATATTAGCCATAGGTCTCTTCCCATCATTAAGTTAATCATCTTCAACTCTCAAACATAATCACCTTCACTCCCCTATTCTGATTGCTAGGGCAAGAGATACAAAGGAAGACACCGAATATCCTTCTAGTCCCTTCCCAATTTCCAATCTGATGGAGGAACCAGCCTAGGCAGATTTCTTTGTGGGTGGAGATGGGGAAAATAACCTTTCATCTAGGATTGTTGCTTTCTGTGGTCTATGTATCCACGGAGTTTCCTCCTGCAAGATACACATTTTTAATATCACTGTTCCTGGGGCAGTCCTGCCACCACTACCCTGGAATTTTGGCTTGGAGATGTCCAACTCCCTCTCTAGTGGACCATTGTATGTTATGGGGATATATGGGAATGGGTGACTTGGGATGGTGGTGTTCTATAAGTAGGGATGTGAAGCTACATCACTTTGCTGCCTTCTCTCCCTTCCAGTAATTCCCCCCTCAAAAGATCTGACATTTTGTTTGTGCTGACCATAGATTCTCCTCTTTTGTTTTATTATTTTTTTTTAGGAGAAATTGGGGGTGGAGAGTGACAGGTGCAGAGACTGAGGTGTGAACAGAGGAACTTTTAAATTTAAAACAACAGAGTGTGAATGGAGACACTCATTTTCTCACCTGCTTAACTCCAGGAATGGCTCTGTAGGGAGAGGAGGGGGTGCTAAAATCTTTTATTAGAGTTAAAGCTTGGGTGGGTGTGGGCTAATTGAGAGAATGGGAGGGGCCTTCTTAATGGGGTCCTTTTTGGGTTGGGGGTATGTGGCTCGGACCTATATTTGTTCATTTGCTGGTCTCCCTAGAAGGAGGAGGAGTCTGAGTTGGGGAAAAGACATAGAAGAAACCCAGGGATGCTTCTGTTTGTCCTTTACATGTATTAGACCCTCCTATTCCACTGTGTCTGTATAGCCCCAATCCTTCTGGGCCTATTCCATTCTCCCCTCCTCATCTCTTATACACACACTTCTGCTATCCTATGACTCCTCCCTCATCTTTGTAATGTTCTGTATAAACCTAGATTCACCTTACACTAGCCTCTACCTGCTCTCCCTCTTCCCCTAGTATACCCATTCCTAATGTACATTTAGGTCCATCCTGTTGCTTCTCACCTCTTCTTATCCCCTCCCCTCCAAGGTCTTTTGAACAAGGACTCTGACACCTTCTATATCCACATGTACTCCTTATTTATTCCACTGTCTCTTCCATATAGGTTCGTTTCTCACTTCCTCCTAAACATATGAGCCCCATCCCATTCCCTCCTGTCCTTTGATTAAGGATGCCTTTTCCCTCTTAGGTCTATTCCACATTTACTCTCTGCTGGCCACCAGGTCTCCATCTCTCTTTTTCTTTTCCTCACATTCCCCTCATATATACACATAGACCCTTTCTATTGCTTCTCTAGCTTGCAGGCTCAGGTAGAAGATGGGTTACTGGACTTTAAGAAACCTCTGTAGGGCTGTGAGGAACCAGACCTTGGTTTGGTTGAAGATATTGGTAGAATTGGATTGTGGCAGTTGGGGAGGAAGATATGACTGTTTGGGAAAGGAAGAAATTTTTTTGGTTGGTGGAGTGGGAGAGCACAAGAGATGGCCTCATCAATTGGAATCTAGGGCACACACTTCCTGTTATCCACATGTCTGTTCTTGCCCCTCCTCTCAGGTGTGTGGGGGAATCCTTTGCCACTCTGGAGTTGTTAGGAAGCTAGCCGAAGCTTGTGATTTGGTGGGGGATGCTAAATCCTGCCCTTGGAGGGGGAACCCAGGCATCCCTACCAGTCCCACTACCTCCTCTCCCCTCCCCCTAGTCCCTTCCTGGACAGATGCCGATGAGATTACTCATCCACCCCCCACTCCCCAACCTTTCCCCCCAATCTGCTGTTTCTGTGACTGGTTGTGGGAATGGTGGGAATGGGCCTGGGAGAGGCTGGGGAATATGTATGGAGGGGCATGTATATGTGATCCTGGGAGCTAAGATGGGGGTGGGGTAGGGGTGAAGAGAGAGCAAAGCAGGTCTCTGCAGAGCCCCATGGGCTGGGTGGAGTAGAGTGGAGCTGGGTGGAGCTAGCAGGAGCCTTTCCAGGTTTCTGAAGGGAATAGTGTCTATATAGACCTGAAGGACCCTTCAGCTTCTCTGCCCTTCTCACTTTCATTCATTGATGGTCTAGTAGTGAGAATGCTTTTCATGAGCCAAGGCACTGGCCTTTTGACTAAGAAATAGTCCTTTCCCTTCTATGGAGTCCAGTGGAGAGGGATCCCTGATCTCTGCCTGTCATCCCTCTACCCCCTCAGGCCAGTGAGGATGGTGAGCTCATGTCTGAGGCTGCTGGGAGCTGCCCTGGGAGAGTGTCAGGTAAACAGGGTGGGGGCAAGGATACCCAATGCCAGCTTCCAATGGATAACCTGTGGTTCTCTAAGCCCAGCCCCCATCCGCCCCCTCCATGTAATTTCTTCATTTCACAGTAGCTCCACCTACTTTTCTGACCTCCCAGTCAGATGTGCCACCCAAGGGGCAGTGTACATTTTCTCAGGGCACATCGATGAAGAGTTCCAATTCCTGGGGCTATTCTATTCCTTTTTCTCTGTTCCTTAGTTTCCCCTTGAGTGGAGAATTACAGTGCAGTCAAGATAGGTCTTACTCCAGAGGGGTAGATTTGTACCATTGTCAAAAGATTCTATGTCCCCTTCCTTATTAGGTTGAAAAGATAATAAGAGCTATACCCCAAAGGGTCTTTGAGATCCTTCATTCAAGAGTAGTGGATAGGGAAGTTCTTGGGCCAGTAAGGAATTGGATGAGGTCCATGGAATCCTTCTTGTTGGCTTTGGATTTTTGGATAAATTTTTCCTACTCTGCTTTAGCCTAGTAGGGCATGTGTAAATCTGTGACTCCCTTGGGTTCTTTAGGGCTCAGAGATCTGGGATCTCATTCCTCTTTTTTTACTGTATTTACAGGGTATGGGGATCCTATGGGATGGTGGAATCTATATTGATCTTTTTTTTTCTGAGTAACTTCTTGGTGAATTTCACTCCCAAATGGCACTATTTGGGGGTGGGAATCAGTGTGGTATAGTAGAAGAAACAGGACTGGGAGTCTATAGGTTTCCTTTTTTCTCTCTCTCACCAGTACATCAAAATTTAGCTTCTAAAGAATTACTCATTGTGAATGTGCCCTCTGCTGATTGGAACCCCTCCATGCCTTAAAAGATGACTTTATGGCTTCTTGTGGCCAAAAAAAAAAATTCTCAATACATTTGTTGACTTGAACTGACTTCCTAGTGACAAGCCAATCTGCATACTGCTAAGCTGGCTTTCTGGTGACACTCTCTGGGTTGATGTTCCAAGTTTTTTTCTAATGAGGACCTTCAGGAACCAAAGTTTCTCTCCATTCCATGATGGGCAATAGAGAATAAGTTCAATTAACGTCTACTACTAATAATAGCTCACCTTTGTAGTTTCTAAAGTGCTTTCCTCATGATAATCCTGGGAGGTGGTAGTAGAAGCTGAAAGTCTCTGGTCCCAGATCCGAGAATCTCAGACCTGGAAAGGATCCTCAAGGTCATCTAGTCTGAACTCTGCCTGACAAAGCCCCTGCCCTTGAAGTCTGGAGGTCTTTAAGGCACACACTTAGCTAATCAGTGGCATAGCTAGGGTTGGAACCTAAGCTGTCTCATTCCAAGTCCAGGGTTCTTTTTACTATACTCCAAAATTTTGTGTCCATGGACAACCATCTCTGGACCACTTTTCCTCTTCTGTATAGTGAAGATGTTGGTCTGGATAATTTCTTGAGTCTTTTTTAACTCTTAACATCCTATTCTGTCACCCCTGTCGTAGTTACACATTTGGTTCAATGGATCTCTCAGAGTCTGAGAATTTTGATCCACAACTTATTTGATAAAAAAACATTTCCAACAACCCTTAGGGTAAAAGCAGTCCAGGAATGTAAAAGCAGGGAACAGGAAGTCAAAAGCAGCCACAAGGTACAACTCCCTGGGGTCTTCTCCCCTGCCAAAATCCTGAAACTATTTTGTTGTCCTCTGTGCCCAAGGCCATACCTGGCCCTCAGATCTATCTACCTAGGGGCAAAATTATTTTAAAAAATTCTGAATTATTAAAAAATTATATATCTAGAACATCCATGTGTTATTCAGAGGCAGCTAGATGACATAGTGGATAGAGAATATAGTGAAATTATGGTCAAGAACATTTAAATTCAAATCTGACCTCAGACACTCACTAGCTTGTAAAGTCACATTATCTCTGTTTACTTTGGTGACCTCAATTATAAAATGATAATAGCAACTATCTCTGTGAGAATCCAGTGAGGTAAAATAGTTAGCACTGTGCCTGGTACATAGTAAGTGCTATATAAATGCTTTAAGTCATCTTTCAGTTGTGTCCAACTTTTTGTGACTCCATTTGAGATTTTTTGAGCAAAGATCCTGGAGTGATTTGCCATTTCTTTCTCCAGTTCATTTTACAGATGAGGAAACAGGCAATCAGAGTTAAGTGACTTGCCCAGGGACACACAGTTAATGAATGTCTAAGGCCAGATTTGTATCCAGGAAGATGGATCTTCCTGTCTCCAGGCCCAGCACTCTGGCCACTGTACCATCTAGTTTACTCTATATAAATGCCAACTATATTATTATTATAGTTATTATGTGAATTGCCCCAGATTTACCCAAACAACTCTCGGCTCCAACAGCTCTGGTTGGTGATGTGGGAGTGTGAAGTTAACTCAAGTATCCTTAGTAGAGACTCTAGGGAATCCTTATATGTGCATAGACAGGGGAATGTCACTTTCTCTCCAGTGAAGTCGTCAACCACCAATAGCAGCCATGTTTTACCATTTGGCCATTTTTTATATTCAGGACATAATGGAGATGCAGATTAATAATCCTGTGGCTAATTGTCCTAGGCTCTAGACTTCTAAAAGTTAATTGTGAGCTTTAGAAGTCAAGTTCTAGAAGTTCTGGTATAGATGTAGCAGGGATAGGGGCTTTATCTTTCCATATTCTGCTCCTTTTATATCTTACCAGGGATGTTAAAGCAGAATACAAATCCAGCATCTGTAAAATAAGGATGTTTGACTATTAGATAGTGAAGTGTAATTGAAGATCAATGAATTTGGAGTTAGAAGACAGTTTCAAATACTGCCACTATCACTTATTACATGAGAGACCTTGGATAAGTCACTTAAAAAAACCTGCCTTAATATCAGTTTTAAGACTGGAGAGTGGCAAAGGCCAGTTAATCAGGGTTAAATGACTTGGATAGGATTACACAGCTAAGTATCAGAGGCCAGATTTGAACCTTGGTTCTCCCAACTCTAAGCCTGGCATTCTATCCATTGCACTACTACCTACTAGCTACCCTGACAAGTCACTTTTAATCAAATTCAACAAGCATTTATTAAATGCCTACTTTGGGCAAGATACTGGCGATACAAAGACAAAAATGAAAATGTTCCCTACCCACAAGTGGCTTTCATTCTTTTGAGGGGATATGATATGTACCAAAATAATACAAAATATAATTTTGATGATGGTAGGGAAACAGTGTGGAGGGAGGGAAAGGGTCTTGTAAAGATGTCAGCAGTTGGACTACAGATTTAAAGGAGTGGAGTAGAGGAAGAAGAATGTTCTGGGTATTGAAGACAGCTGTGTGAAGGCAGGGGGGTGGTTGAACTTTGTGAGATGTAGGAAAGGTGGAAAGGTAAGTGGGGCAATTTGATTGGAATGTAAAATATATGAAGGGGAATTAATGGAAAGGGAGTGATCTAGGATCCGTGGTGGGCAGAGGTGGGTGAAGCTAGAGCTAGGGGTAAAACTAGTAATTAATTTGATTCCCCCTCCCCCCATGTACACACACACACACAAACAAGTATTTACATGTATACATGTGTTTGTAGTGGGCAGAGTGTGGAGTCAGGCCCAGTGTGCTTCATAGATATTCTGCAGAGGGGGCCTGATGAAATGATTTTGCCCATGCCAGAACTGTAGGATCTGTGGCTCCAGTCTCAAATGTTTGGATTAATTTCTATTTACATACTACCCCCTACCCTGCCCTCAGTTCCAGAAGATTTGGTTTAAGATCCTTGTGCATCAAAGCCATTGTTTCCAGAAAGTCCTCTCTTTCTGTTGCAACATCATCTCAGTTCTTCTCTTCCCATCCTTAGTGGGAATTAGGAGTAGGAGGGGGGGGTCCCTTCTTTTGTAATGATTTACAAAGGATGGCCTAGGACTTTAGAGCTAGTATGGACTTTTGAGATCATTTAGTCTTAGCTCTCTTATTTTATATATGAGAACAAGCCCATTAAGATGAATTGACTTGTCCAAGGGCATATAGGTAGTGATCTAGAATTTAGGTATCCCGAGTCCTGGTTTCCAGCTTCAACCCTCTCTGGCAGAATGACCCTGGCCCCTTGAGTAATTTATCTTTATCCTGGGTTTCATGACTCTATGGTTTTCTGGAACTGGGCTATGAATTGGATCAGGACTGGATATAATTGAGAGAGGGTATCATGGATCTAATCCTGATTCATTGCACTTCTGTTTGCCTGCCCCCCCCCCCCCGTTGTGTTGTTTACACTCATGTTTGTGCACTGAGTGTACAGGCACATGTGCTTTATGTTTTGTCTTGAGGATCAGGTGGCCAAGCCCCATCCAATCTGAATGACCTGATATGAATGGGGCAGAGTCTGTTCCTGATCTGAGTTTTGTCCAAAGGCGAGAGCGCGCTCTTGAATTTGTGTGTGTGTGTATGTGTGTGGTGGGGGTAGGAGGGAGAAGGGGTGTAAGACTGCAGCACTGGGTTGATTTTTTTCTGGGGCTTTTGCTCTGATTGTTTCCTAGAGACATCTGATCCCAGAGCCCAGACAAAAGCTGAGGCTGAGGAAGGAGAAACCCCATTCTCTCTTCTAGTCCCTAACCTCTCCCCTACTCCATCCATATAACCTCTCTCGCTTTGGATGCTGGGTATGGGTTCCAGGACGTGGCTGCCATCACCTAGGCAACAGGGGGCTTTGGTTGCCATGGTGATCAATGTGGGAGAAGCTGGGCAGCAGGGACAAAAGATTCCTCCCCCCCCCCAACTCCCTTGGGATGAGGCTAAGACATTCCATTAATTTTATTTCTGAAAGACTTTTGGGGAGGAGGGGTTCCCCCTCTTTTTGTGAAAGGTCTTTTTCCTCCTTCTGGCCTTCTTTTAACCCCATATCAACTGTTGAAGAGAATTAGGTTTTTTTGGAGGGGATGATAGGTTGGGGGAGGGATTGGAGTCCCAATTTACAGGCCCCCTTATCCCTAGGAGTTCCCTGCTCCGCCCCAAGCCCATAATTCCCTCCCCCTCTCCCTTTCAACATTCCCACTTGTTGCTTTCTCCTGTCTCCACCCCCTTTCCTGAGAATCCTGCCTGCCATGGAGACACTGATATCCAGTCTCTGGGACTAACTTAAATAGGGAAGGACTCTTCCCTTTTTCTTTCTTTTGTGGCTGGGTTGGTAGTTGGATGTTAGGGGAGCAGCAGACTGGCGTCCCAGACTTTTGGATTTTGTCCTAGACCTTTCAGTGGTATTTGGGGCTTTCTTGGAACCCTGCTTTATGTTGGGGAGGAAGATTAGTTAGTGTATGAGAGTGGTGGGGATGGGAGAAGGAAATGAGTCTTGCTGTCTCTTTAAGAGTAACTTAGGGAAGGGGGGGGTGGATGTCTGAGCCTGTTCCCCAGGCAGGGGGTAGGGGTGGGTGGCTGGGAAGGGGCCTGTGGGCTGAACAGGCTAGAACAAAGGACTCTGGAGAGGGGGGTACTGGTGGTTGGCCCTGTGTCTGTTTTAAAAATTTATCAGTGGGGATAACACAACCCCATCAACCTCTCTTCTGCGTGTGTTTGAAGTGGCCTTTTTAGTCAGGGAGAGAGGGTGTGTGTGTGTAGGTGCTAGGGTGAGTTAGGGTGTACTTCAGTCTATTTGAGCATGTCTGACTTTACTGAGTTCACTAAATCTTGGTGATTCAGTCCCTTTCTTTCCCTGGAGTCTCTGAGGAAGATCTGGGGCTGGAATGTGTCTGATCCCAGAGCTGTGGCTCATCTAGTCTCACCTCTCAGCAGATCTGGATTGATCGATAACACAAACATTTATTAAGTGTCTGTTATGTGCAATGCACTGGCATGGGATGGGGGTAGTGTGTGGGAAGAAGTGGGGAGGAGTTTCAAACTTTATGCTCTAGTCAAACTGGTTTATTCTCTGCCCCCTAAATGTGCTCTGATTTCCCAGCTCCATGCCTTTGCCTATGCTTGGAATGCCTCTCCCCCTGCCTTTTGCATTCCTATTTGTTTTTAAAGTTTCAAATAAAATACTACCTTCTCTAGGAAGGCTTCCTTTCATGGGTAACACTCTCCCCTTTTGGAGATTCTCAATGCTTTGTCTCTCTTCCTCTATAAATATGGTACTTGTCATGTAATAGTGCATTAGTTTTTTTAATTTTTACTAAATTCTATGAGGGAAGACATGGTCTTGTTTTGTATCTCCCTTTGTTCAGGAGAGGGATAATAAATTTTTTTTGAAATGAATTGAATCAGACTTTTTAAAATGGTATAGAGCTTTGTATATAGTATTGTTTGTTGCAAACTCTTCAGTGACTCATGTCTATCTTTTTTATCCAGTCAGTTAAAAAGGCCTTAAGGATCCCAGATTCCTCATATTTCTCCTTATCACAGATTCCCAACCTAGTACAGGCTCTGATGATGAGGAACTTTGATTTCAGCTTTAATGCATGAGTAAAGCCAAGCAGGCATGGTAAGGTGGACTTTTCAGGTATCCAGAACCTTATGAGCAAAGACAGAGGGATAGGTGGGAAAATGCAAGTGGGTAGTGTTTCAGGAATCATCATCGTGTGGCTGTAGCTAACATAGAATTCATGAAGGGGAAAAAGATGAAATAATGCTTCAGATGTAAGAAGTGGCAGATTCTAGAGTCCTTGAGTGCTAGACAGAGACATTGATATTTACTTGATTGGCAGTAGGGAGAAACTGAAGATTTTCAATTAGGGGAATAACATGAAGAGATTCTTTTCATAGAGATCAGCCAATATTGGGTTCTCCCTTTAAGTCATATGGAGACCATGGTCAGAATTAATGCAAAGACAGAGCCTGTGTTTAAAGTTTATCTAGACACCAGGGATGTCTCAAGCTGAGGGCCCCATTATGAGATGCTTATATGGATTGGGTTCATTTAGGGCACTATAAGAGGAGAGAATATCCTGAAAATATTCAACCAGAAGTCTTTTTGATAAAGTTCACCATTCTTCACCAGCAGGCTTTTTTGTTGGCACTTAAGGCAGGCAATATAGGCATATTCTTGTCCTCTTTGGGATTTCTTCTATGGAACTTAGTGATGTGCCCATCAGTTTAGATTGTGAGCCCATGCTGAAAATGCATTACATTTGGTGAATGGGACAAAACTGACTGATTAACCCCTACATCCTTCATCTTTTGAACTTCCTTTCTCCCTCTAATATAGAGGTAGGAAATAAAACCCTGGGAATAAGGAAGACTGTAATGGAAGAGAATATATATAGAGAAGAGGTGGAAGGACAGACTCTGAGGAACACTCACATTAACAGGGCAAGGAAAAGGATGAGTAAAGGGCAAAAAAAGGAATAGTTAGAAAGGGGAAAAAAACCATATAGTGTGCTATGTCTTTCAAGCCAAGAGAGAAGAGATCATCCAGTAGGAGGAAGTTCTAAGATTGTCCAAAGCTACAGAACAGTCAAGAGGATCCCAGAGAGAAATGTAATATTTGGCAGCTCTATCAGGTGGAAAATAGAACAATATTCAGAATTTTATTTCATGACTTGATTTTTGTTATCAGGTAGGTCATAAAAGAGACAGTGTTTTCAGTTGTCATGGAGACTGTCCAGATGCTCCTGTTTGGGGATGAGATATCATGCAAAGCACTGATTGTGTCCTCACTAAGCCACTAGATCATCTTGTCCATCTTGTTGCCAAATCAGAGATAGGAAGAGAAAGAGAAAACATTAGGTCAGGTAATCAGTTATGTCCCCCACTCAACAAATGTGATGCATTTTCAGTATGGGCTCAAAGTAATTTCCTAAATAGAACCTAAGATTTCTGGATTCTTTAAAAATCTTCAGAACTGGGAGTCAGTGCTCTCTCCTCCAGACCATATAGACATAGGTTTCTAGGGGATATTCAATATCTCTTAATAATTTTGCCCTAAGTATCTTGAAGGCAAAGACCTTTATTCTTTCACTCTCATTCATCAAGCATATATTAACTTCCAATTGTTTTCAAAACATACATTCCTTTAGTCCTCAGAACTTCTCAGTACCATTATGTACCCTCTCTTTGGGTCACAGATCCAGCAATATTCCTAAACCTCACTAATTCTTAATCCGTATGTGTGCCCTAAATGTTCATCTCTCCCAACTATTCTAGGAGTTGGCTCTAGAGGTTATCCTTTTTCTCATACACTTTCAATCTTTCTCTCTCCATTGTTTCTTTTTCATCTGCTTATAAACATGCACAGATCCCCCAATCAGGAAAAAATAAAATAAAATCATTCTCCTGATACTATCTCATCTCTCTCCTACCGTCCCAGAATAAACTTTTGGGAAAAGTTGTCAACATCTGAAATCTTTCTCCCTTGCTACCTAGCTGATATTGTTACCACTGCTGCTCTTTCAGGGATTCCTTAGAATAAATTTCCTACTCCCAGGAACCAATGGTCTTGAGTCTCTCTCGACAGCATGCACATCTTGCATATATTCCTTTTTCTCCACTCACACAGGAACCATCTTAATCTAACTCCAACCACCTCTCAATTGCAAAGGCCTATTTGTTCTTCCTGATTCAAGAAATTCCCCTCTCCAATTCATCCTCTGTTTAGTTACCAAAGTGAGTTTCCTAAAGTGCAGTTAGGATCATGTCATCTCTCCACTGAATAAATTCCAGTGACTCTTTATTACCTCTAGGATCAAGACAAACTCCTTTGTTTGGCATTTAAATCTCTTCACAACCTGGCACCTTATTCCCTTTCTAGTTTTTCTACATATTACTCCCTGACTTACTTCAAGTCCCAGCCAAAATCCCACCTGCTACAGGAAATCTTTCTCTATGCCTCTTAATTCTAGTGCCTTCCCTCTATTGATTATTTTTAGTTTTAGACATGTTGAGTTTAAGATGTCTGTGGGATATTCAGTTTGAGACTTCGTTGGAAGGCAGTTGGAGTTGAGTCTATAGGTCAGAAGAGAGAGAAGGACTAGATATGGGGATTCAACAAATGGGAGACATCAGTACAGGATAGAATAGAGCATGCTTGAGCACTCAGCCTTAAAGAATGGAAATGAGAGGGATCAATTGAGAGGAGGGAACAAAGATATTTCAAGAAATATACCAACTACTCTGAGAAGGGGAACAAAGTTAAGGATGTGGGACTGGTTACAGTCCCAGTTTGGGGCAGTTGTTCTTAGGACTCACACTAGAGATCTGTAGGCCCTTATTACTTAATGTGTTTTGACTAACATAAGGGAGGTCATGAGGCCCAAAATGAGATACCTGTGTTTGGGGAGGATCATTTAAGGATGCACCTAAGGGAATGGGAGCAATCAAAGATACAAGCAGGGAAGTTTCTGGATTCTTGACAAGCATCAAACCTCAGGTTATGGCAAGAAGAGGGAGATTATGGTTCTGCATGAGGCCATTCTCTGGACTTGGGCACATACAGGTTCATGCCCAGTGTTATTACACTCTTTTTTTATTCCATGTAGGGATAGTCACCTCCTAAACCCCTTACATCTGAAGGTAGCTCAGTCTAACACAAAGGTTTTTGTTTTAAATAGAGAGGGATGTGATCTGACTGGTTCCCCAGCCTCTGATGTCACTGGTGGGCAGCCACAAGGGATTGGCTAAGTATCAGGAAATTTAGAGCAGAGGTTAGGTTCAGAAAGGTAGGGTTGGAGTTGAGGGGGAAGGAAGGCTGGGTTCCAGAAAAAGGGTTGGAATGGTAATGGGGGGTATCCCAGCAGTGGGGGAATGGGGGGATATCTAGAGCAGGAGCAGACTGTAAATATAGAGTCACCACAAAAAAACAACAAAACAAAAATCAAGATATTTTCTTGTCTACCATAACATTGTTCCTTCACTGGGTCATTTTTTTGAGGTGGGGGGCAGACCTATCATTTCATGGGTGTAGGAAGTTTCCAGTGATGAAATCACTTCTCTAACTGATACTTCTCTTCTATTTAATATCTTAGAGAGTTGCCTCAGGACACAAAGGGGTTAAATGGCATATTTATCAGAGGCAGGACTTGAACTGAAATCTTTCTGACACCAAGACCAGTTCTCTATCTACTACATTATCTACTTATCCCATAGTGGGGGAAAGTATGGTCTTATTCTTTTCAGAGCTTTAAATCTTTCAGCTTTCTCCTGACTCCACCTACAGGAAGCAATGTACTGCAGTGGAAGGAGTGATGGATTTAGAATCAGAGAATGGAAATCCAAATCCTGGCTCTACCATTTTATATCAGGGTGACCTTGGGTAAATCACTTAACCTTTGTGAACCTTCTCAGTTTTGTTCCTTGCTTTAAAGTGGAGAGGTTGGATCAAAATGTCTGTCTGTAAAGGTCCCTTATGGTTTTGAAATCTTTGCACCTCTAATTTCCTTCATCAGTGACTCTATTCCTCTTTTCCTCTCTTTCTCCAACCTCCAAACAAACAATCAAAACACAAACCCTGCCCATGTTATTGACTTGTTAGAGACATCAAGAAAATGAGACTTAGAGAAAATGTTTTTGGACAACCCTTTGTGTATGGGATAAGTAAGCAAGTGTATGGGATGAATGAAGAGTCTGAGGTCAGCTAGAGGATAGATTAAGAGAATACTACCAGGGGTATGCTCAAGCCAGTTCCTACCTGGTAAGTAGATTATTAAATTTTCAGTATGAACATTTACACTGTGGAAAAACTACAAATCAGGGCTTGATTTATTCTTTTGTTGTGTTTGTCTAGACTTAAGAAAGTGATGGAGAAAGTCTTAATAAT
The DNA here is from genome assembly GCF_016433145.1 of Gracilinanus agilis. Classification (NCBI taxonomy): domain Eukaryota; kingdom Metazoa; phylum Chordata; class Mammalia; order Didelphimorphia; family Didelphidae; genus Gracilinanus; species Gracilinanus agilis. Next base: position 161,493,063 of record NC_058133.1, on the reverse strand, counting down.
GTAGATTAAATTTAAAAGTATGTTTGGTCTACCTATATATTTTTGGAGAGCTGGTTGTTAAGCATTTACTAGCACCCCCAACCCCCATCCTGCCCTGCTCTTTACCCTACCTGAAATGACTTTGTATTTACTTTCCTATATTTCTGTTGTATCTTCAATGTAGAATGTAAGTTTTTGGAGGGCAGGTATAAGTTTTTAATTTTTTACCTTTGTTATCATGGGTATCTAGCGAAGCACCTTGTACATAGGAAATACTTAATTCATTTTTATTAAAAGCAAATAAAATGAATCTTCATCTCCCTATACCTTACCCTGCTCAGACCATTTTGGTACTCCTGAATTTATTTATTTATTTTTAAGATTTAAATATTTTATTTTTTTAGAAAAATTTTCCATGGTTACATGATTCATGTTTTTACTTTCTCCTTCACCCTTCTTTAACCCCCCTCTCCCTGTAGCCAATGCACTTTTCCACTGGTTTTAACATGTACAATCAAGACTTATTTACATATTATTGATAGTTGCATTGATGTGGTCATTTCAAGTCTATATCCCCAATCATGTCAGCATCAACCCATGTGTTCAAGCAGTTGTTTTTCTTCTGTGTTTCCACTCCTGCAGTTCTTCCTCTGAATGTAGGTAGCGCTTTTTTCCATGAATTCCTCAGAATTGTCCTGGGTCATTGCACTGCTGCTAGTACAGAAGTCCATTACATTCGATTTTACCACAGTGTATCCATCTCTGTGTACAATGTTCTTCTGGCTCTGCTCCTTTCACTCTGCATCAATTCCTGGAGGTCTTTCCAGTTCACATGGAATTCCTCCAGTTTATTATTCCTTTGAGCACAATAGTATTCCATCACCAGCATACAACACAATTTGTTCAGCCATTCCTCAATTGAAGGGCATACCCTTGTTTTCCAGTTTTTTGCCACCACAAAAAGTACGGCTATAAATATTTTTGAATAAGTCTTTTTATCTATGATCTCTTTGGGGTACAAACCCAGCAATGCTATGGCTGGATTGAAGGGCAGTCTTTTAGAGCTCTTTGGGCATGGTTCCAAATTGCCAGCCAGAATGGTTGGACCAGTTCACAATTCCACCAGCAGTGCATTAATGTCCCAGTTTTGCCACATCCCCTCTAACATTTATTACTCTCACCTGCTATCATTTTAGCCAATCTGCTGGGTGTGAGGTGGTACCTCAGAGTTGTTTTGATTTGCATTTCTCTAATTATTAGAGATTTAGAACACTTTCTCCTGTGCTTATTGATACTTTTGATTTCTTTATCTGAAAATTGCCTATTCATGTCCCTTGCCCATTTATCAATTGAGGAATTGCTTGATTTTTTATACAATTGATTTAGCTCCTTGTATATTTGAATACTTAGACCTCTGTCAGAGTTTTTTGTTATAAAGATTTTTTCCCAGTTTGTTGTTTCCCTTCTGATTTTGGCTACATGGTTTTTGTTTTGTACTTCTGTATTTATATAGTATTTTAGTCAATATATTTGATAAAGTGGAGTATGTTTTGAAGTGGATTTGAGGATTGGGTGGTCCCTTGAGTTCAAGTAGCCCGAGGATCTATGGCTGAAGGATTTAGAAATGTATGAAGGAGCCTGGTGAGAAGACTTGAGGATGGCTCAGGTGGGTCGTGATAGCTATTTTTAATTGTTTGGAAGAATGTCATGGGGTAGAAGGATTAGATTTATTCTTTTTGTTGCTCCAGAAGCAGAACTAAGAACAAAAATTAGAAGCTGCTGAGGGAAATTTTGGTTGGATATAAGGAAAAGCTTCCTAACAATCAAGTGGTTGGAAAGTGAAATGGGGAGTTAGTGATTTCCCCAGAGCTTTTCACATAGAGGCTAGATGAATTCTTGATGGAGTTGTTGCTGAGGGTACTCCTATTTTCATGGGTGAGTTGAACTAGATGGCCTTTGAATTTCCTTTCAACTATTGAGTTTCTGTTAATTCTGTGATCTTCCCAGTTCTTCACAGGAGCCGATGGGGTCATTAGCATGGGCCATTATACCCTTAGAACTCATCCCTTTCCAGGTCATTGTAAATGGACTACACTGACTTGACTCCTAATACTGAGATCTTCTAGATAAGACTGGATCCTTCTCGGAAGACTCTTCTTACCTCTTTGCTCTATCTAGCCCTTATTGCCTTGGGAACTTTTCCTATCTAGCATACTTAAAAGCTTAATAGCCAGGTCAGGAAGTTGTTCTGGCTTTTTCCTTGAGGGGCAGGTTGGAGTGAGAGAGAAGAGTGGAGTGACAGATAGAAGGAATGGTGAGATCACAGATTAGAGCTGGAAGGGATGTGGTCAGACATTTAGGGGAATCCCTTCATTTTCCATCAGGAAAGACTTGCTCAATATCCTACTGTAAGTGGTCCTCCAGAACTCCCTAAAAGAGACATGAGGTTGAACTGACAAGACTTTTGTCAACTGACAAAATGATTGATTGATTGATGTGTGCCTGTGTGCTGGGTATGCATGAAAGGGGAAGAAGAGGTTTACATTGAACCCGAAAGATTCAACAGGAATGGGAAGGTAGGTAGAGGATTTAGTAGGAAAGAATATTTAGTAGGAAAGGGAACAAGATTTGGACTTGATGTAGTTGACATATTTGTGGGACATCAAGATGGAAATGACCAGCAGGCATTTGGTGATGTGATTTTGGAGCTGGATTTTGTCCATAGCTAGATCAGGAGGTTCTCTGTGAATCTTAATACTTCACAGACTAGATGTGACATTGGAGGCAGAGGGGCTCCATTTCTTACATAATCTGTTGTGCTGTTCTGTCTTAGTGGGACAATCAGTGAGTCAGTCAACAAGCATTTATTAAGAGCTGACTATGTTCCAATCATTGTGCTCAGCTCTGGGGATACAAAGAAAGGCAAAAATACTGTTCTTGACTTCAAGGAGCTCATATCCTAATGGGGGAGATGTGTAAGCAACATATATATATGTACATATATATATATATATATACACACACACAGAGGATATAGAGAGACTAAATGGGAGGTAATCTCAGAAAGAAAATGCTAACAGTGGGAAGGACTTGGAAAAGCTTTTTGAAAGTGGGGTTCAGCTTTGAATACCAGCTCTAACCTACCTAGAAGCATTTTTATTTTTTTATGTTCTGTAGGAAGGAGGGATTGAGTATCCTTATACCCATTTTTATAGAGGGCAGTGGTGAACCTGAGACTTGGGGAAAGTCTCTTAACTTTTCTGAGCTCTCTGAGGAAAGGAATAGAAGCTGGGGAAGGGGTCATGACAGAAGCTTGCCTGCCTCACATTCTGTATCTCTTTATCCTGAGCCCCTTGGATGGAGTCCCTCTGCCATGTCTAAACCCATTCTCTTTTTCTGTTAGGAGTGCCGCTTAGTTTTCTCTGAGAAGAGCCCACCCGCCCAGCAAAATAGAGTCCCTCAGGGTGACAGTTGACTTCCTGAAGGTGCCTCTTGGCCTGAAGAAGCCAGAGCTGAAGGAAGTGGCCTTGGGGCCCCCAAGGAGGCCCCAGCCCACGGCCCTGGAGCGCTATAAGTCAAGGCGCTCTGAGGCCATGGACACCGAGTCCCAGTACTCTGGTTACTCCTACAAGTCCGGCCACTCCCGAAGCTCTCGGAAGCACAGGTGGGTGTGATGGATACTGAGGGGAGAGCAAGGAACCTAAAGGTGGAGGGGGAGGGGAGAGAGTGAGAGAGAGTGAGAGAGAGTGAGTGAGTGAGAGAGAGAGAGAGAGAGAGAGAGAGAGAGAGAGAGAGAGAGAGAGAGAATGAATATGAATGAGAGAGAGAGAATGAGACAGTGAGAGGGAGAGAGAGAGAAAGAGAGACAGACAGGGAGAGACAGAGAGTCAGAAAGACAGAAAGACAGAGCACTCTATTTGAAGTGGGATGAGGGGAACCAGATAAGGCAACATTTCAGAATGAAAGGACAGATGCAGTGAGAGTGGGCCTGAATGGAATATCTATTTTCTCCTCAATGATTTTTCATGTCTGTTCTCTTCCCTTCTTACCACAGGGATCGGCGGGACAGACACCGTTCCAAGAGCAGGGATGGAAGCCGAGGGGACAAATCAGTGACGATACAGGCACCGGGAGAGCCTCTGTTGGACAACGAGTCAACCAGAGGGGATGAACGGGTGAGGAGTTGGGAGAGGGAGATTCTATATTTACAGAATTTTGTAGCTAGAACAATCTTTAGAGATCATCTAATTCAGCCCTCTCCTTTAAAAGGTGAGGAAAATACAGTTAATTTGGAGTCAATGCAGCTAGGTTAGAATGCCAACTCTGTCACTTATAAACAAGGCAAACTTGGGTAAGGCATTTAACTTTTCATTTTAAGAGAAAGGCTAACCCCACTCTCTTTCTGTCAGGAGTGCTGGTTGGCTAGCTCATCTGTCAAAATGAGGCACTTGGATTAACTGGTCTCTAAGGTCCCATCCATTTCCAAATCTATGGTCCTATGCAAGTTTGGCTTAGAGAGATAAAATGGCTTGCTTATGACTGCATCGGACAGCTAGGTAGTATAATAGAGTGCTGGGTCTGAAGTCAGGAAGACTCATTTTCCTAAATTCAAATGCAGCATCTGACACTTATTGTGCCACTTTGGGCAAATCACTTAACCCTGTTTTCCTCAGTTTCCTTATCTGCAAAATGAACTGGAGAAGGAAATGGCAAACCACTGTAGTGTCTCTCCCAAGAAAACCCCAAATGGGTTCATGAAGAGTGAGTTTGAATAACTACCAACAAAATGATGTACAGCAATGGTATTAAACTGGGGGCCACTAATAGGGGTATCAAACTGGGGGCTACATAAGGATCCCTGGAAGCTGTGTATTGACTTGGAAAACCACATATTAATGTTATCTATGTTCTATTTTTTTTATTTTGTTAACCTATTTCCCAATTACATTTTCATCTGGTCCACATCTATAAAATGAGGGAGAGGCTAGCCTCTCAGGTTTCTTTTTAGCTTTTAATCTGTGATTCTATGAAGTCATACAAAGTAAATATAAAACAATTTTGGTGGTAGGGCACTAGCAATTGGGAGGATTATAATAGGCCTCTGGTTGGACGTGGCACTTTAGTATCTACTCACAGACATAGTAACATAATCTAACCAGGAACAGCCTTGGGATGCTCCATTTTGTAGGTGACCTCACCCAAATGCCCAAAAACACTTATATAAACTCCCAGACGTGCATTTCCAAATTCATTCACTTTGAAACTCAGACACATGTAGATACTGTCAGAGGTACACATCTTCCTTAAATTATATAGGCTAGCCATCTCTCTTCCCCCATCTCTGTCTGTCTCCCCAGCCCTGTGTCATTGCTCCCATTTCCTTCTTTCCTCTCCAGCTCTTTTCATCTCTTTACCTATCAGTATTTCCCTTTTATTTCTGTTTCTGTGCTTCTGTCCCTAAGATGGCTCCAATATCTTCTTATTCCCTATGTCTTTCTCTCTCATTTTCCCCATTTTATTGTATCTTTATTATTACTCTATCACCTGAAGACTCCGTGTCTACTCACCTCAGTGAGTAGATTTGTTTCAAGGTCACACATAATTGTTAGCATGGTGACAACTAACCAGGTGTCTTGAGATTCAGGTAGTTTGGGATCCCTAGATAGGCAAGATAAGGAGAGGAGATTATATAGGAAGATCCTGTTTTTTTTTTTCTCCCCCTTTCTGGATGACCTTGGGTAAGCCCCAGTCTTTCTGTCTCAGATCCTCATCTGTTAAATGGTAATACTTGCACCACCTACCTTGTGGAAATGTAAAGAAAATGCTCTGCAAACCTTAAGGTAGCAAATATCAATGTCTCCTCTCAGAATCCCATGAAATTCCTGTAGCAGTAGAAGCCACCAACTTGGGATTTGGGACTGTAACTCATTAGGAATTGTCTAATCCAAGCCATTTATCTTATAGTTGAGGAACTCAGAAAACTTGGGTCTTGCCCAAGGTTACACAGATAGGAAAGCAAGAATTCAAACCCAGGTATTTTGATTTTCAACCCAGTGCTTTTGGAGTATTTTCCTGCCCTCCTCTATTTCCCATTTTTCTCAGGGGCCTCAAAAGAATGAGTCTTGCTGACCAGTCTGGTTGGTGGGAGGGCTGAAATCCTGAGGCAAAGAAACTCCTGTAGACAACAGGATGGGGGAGAATCTGATGGCCTCTTGTGGCAGTTTATGGAATGGCATTTGGATATGGTTCTTGAGTTCTGTGGTGGTGGGAACAGACGAAGTAAATAGGAAAGAGGGGCAGATAGGCAGTGGATGAGGCTGGAAAATCAAGGCGAAAGTTTTTGGAGATCTTGTAAAATGATGACTGCATAGACTTTTGTCTGCTGGCTCTATGGAGTAGGGGTAGGCTTTCTGTGTCCTGAGAGTAGAAGGGGTAGGTATGGAAGTAATGCACTTTGTCCTTTCCATTCCTGGAGGGGATCTCGTGCTTCTAACTCCTCTTTTCTTCCAAAGAAGGCTTCAAGCCTGAGGTTTCGGGGAGGTTAAGGCATTTTTTCCCAAGGTCACAGAGATAGTAAATGTCAAGAGTGAGATTTGAACTCAGGTTTTCATGTGATCTTTCCAGCATACCACTCTGCTTTCCTTCACTCCTTTTTTCCCCCATCAACATCCTCCTGCTTTGCAGGAAGAGAATTATCTTTTTACCTTTTTAAAAAAATCCTTACCTTCCATCTTAAAATTAATGCTATGGATTGGTTCCAAGGTAGTAGAGTGGTAAGATCTAGGCAATGGGAGTTAAGTGACTTGTCCAAGAGAGTCAGACAGCTAGGAAATATCTGAGGACAGATTTTTGAATCCAAGATCTTTCATCTTTACTTCTGGCTTTTGATCCACTGAGCCATCTTGCTGCCCCCGAGTCTTTTTACTTTTTGATAGAATCATAGGATTCCAGAGTTGGAAAGGATCACAACACAACGTGTACTTAAACAGGATTCATGTGACCTTAACATCTAACTCAGTGATGGGCAAACTATGGCCTCTCGGGCCAGATGCAGCCCCCTGAAATGTTCTATCCATCCGAGTGACATTATTCCTAATCTGACAAATACAGTGAGTAGGATACAATACAATGAAATTTCGAAAGAATTGCCTTAGAAACAGACTGACAGGTGAACATTTCCTTTCCTTTGGCCCCCTCTTTTAAAAGTTTGCCCATCACTGATCTAACTCATCACCAAATCCTATAGAGCCTTCCTTCTTCATTCCTCCATCCTTTCCTTTCCATTCTGCTTTTCACTAACTATTTTATCACCTCACTCTGGGACTAATGTCATAGCCTCCTGACTGGTCTTTTTGACTCAACACTGGGCCTTTCCTGTCATCTCAACCCATTTTGTTTCTCCCTTGCTCCTTTCACCCCCAATCATTGATTTTCCAAAAGTATTGCTTTTATTGTGTCATTCTCTTGTCTCCACACCTAGAATAGTTTCCCAATTGCCCATAAGATCGTTAGGATTTTTTTCCCCATGTCTATTTATATCTTGTCAGGTTAGCAATTTAGTGTAGTGGGAAGAGCCCTGTTATTGGCTTTGGTTTCCTTAGCCTGGCATTCAGGACCCTTTACATTCTGTTTTTAAGTCTGTGTTCCAAAGGCCATCTACTGATCTTTTAAACATTCTTATATCCAGATTGATCTAAACACTCTCTCCCAACTGTGCCATGTTCTTTTGCAAATCTTTGCTGTTCCCTTCATAGTTTCATCCCCTTGGATTATCTTCCCTCTGACATATCACCACCTATGGAAATCCGGTCCCACCTTGACCAGGACACCCATAGTGACCTCTCTTTTTTTTGAGCTCTTCTAATACTCATTGTGTCTACTCTTCCTTTGGTGCTTGGCTTTGACTGCCATGGATTTCAATTATTTTCATGTATGGCTGTCTTTTCTTTTCAGGTTAGCAGTATGGCAAAGAGTCTTAGATTTGGATTTAGGAGGTCTGTTTGATATCAGCTCTGATTCCTACTAGCTCTCTAGACTATAAGAAAGTAACTCTGCTTCCCTGAAGCTCAGTTGTCTCATCTATAGAATGGGAATAATAATAGTTATATTGCTGACCTCACAGGATTGTGACAGGGAAAGAATTTATGGACCTAAAGAAATATGTTACTATGTTTCAAAGATATTAATTCTTTATTATTAACTTAATAAATCAATTTGGGTAAAAAAGGAACAAGAAACTGAGATTTAAACCATGAACTTCTGTAGTGCATAGAATTTTTTATAGTATGTATTAATAACATAATAGTAACAACAAAATTGCCCCATTTGTTCACATCCCCTTTTGAATTTTTAAAAAAATTTCTTCTATATGCCTTTAAATTGTTTTATTGATGTTCTTTTTAAACTACTTGTTAACTGCCTCCCTGCCACCCCCAGTAAAGTCTCTCACTTATAACAAATAAGTATGGTCATGCAGAATAATTCAACACTTTGGTCATTTCTGAAAAAATGCATGTCTCTTCTCCATCCAAGGGCAAGAAGCATGTTTCATCTTCCATCTTCTGGAGATTTTCTGGGGTATTTTTCTTTATATTATCATTGGGGAGATCATTCTTGTTATCTTCTTTATGAGTTCATATACATCTATCCAAGTTTCTGTAGCTCTAATCAATCAGTTACTAAACCTATTAAATACCTTCTTTGTGCCATTGCTAAGCATATCCTATTTATTATTTTGTAGGACTACATTATATTTTATTATATTCACACGCCACAACTTTTTTTTGGCATTTCCCTAGTTGATGGGCTTGTGATTTTTGTCTTCCCCTCTTGATGGCAAATTCTTTGAGGACTCAGGCTGTCCTGTATTTTCTCTGATCATGGAGCTTGACCTAGTGTTGGGTACCAGTAGGTGTTTGATAAATTCTTACTAATACAACATTTGTTGATTACCATCTTCTCCCTTTCTGCCTTCTCCTTTCCCATTATTCTTTCTCCCCCTTCCCCTTCTCTTCTTATTCCCCATCTCCCTCCCCAACATTTCCCCTTCTGTCCCTTTCCACATCCTTCAAAGGACGATAACTGGGGCGAGACAACAACTGTGGTGACAGGCACGTCGGAACACAGCATCTCTCACGATGACCTCACACGCATTGCCAAGGACATGGAGGACAGTGTCCCTCTGGACTGCTCACGTCACCTGGGCGTGGTGGCTGGTGCTACGCTGGCACTGCTCTCCTTTCTAACCCCACTGGCCTTCCTACTGCTGCCCCCGCTACTGTGGCGGGAAGAGCTGGAGCCCTGTGGAGCAGCCTGCGAGGGACTCTTCATCTCAGTGGCCTTCAAGCTGCTCATCCTGCTGCTGGGCAGCTGGGCTCTGTTCTTCCGCCGGCCCAAGGCCTCACTGCCCCGGGTCTTTGTGCTGCGCGCCTTGCTCATGGTGCTTGTCTTTCTGCTCGTGGTCTCCTACTGGCTCTTCTATGGGGTTAGGATTTTGGAGGCAAGGGAGCGCAGCTATCAGGGGGTGGTGCAGTTTGCAGTTTCTCTGGTAGATGCCCTGCTCTTTGTGCACTATCTCGCTGTGGTCCTGCTGGAGCTACGCCAACTGCAGCCCCAGTTCACTCTCAAGGTTGTGCGCTCCACGGATGGGGCCAGTCGCTTCTACAATGTTGGCCATCTCAGGTACAGTGTGTGTGTGTGTGTGTGTGTGTGTGTGTGTGTGTGTGTGTGTGTGTATGTATGTGTGTGTGTGTGTGTGTGTGTGCAGCATCTACAAAAGTACATGCTTGGGCACAAAGAAAATTAAGGGCATTGAGATGGAGTAGGAGAGGGAATGGGAGATTGATCAGGTTAGGATTGGGATTATAGAAGGGCAGGGAGAGAATATTAGCAAAGGGAGGGATTGTGGAGCAGATAAGTGTGTGGGGGTTGGGGTGGGTAGGTCAAGAGGTATAAGAAGAATATTAGGGGGCCGAGGGCATGAGAATTAGCCGGGGAACTGGAGTATAGTGCTACACTGAATAGATAGCAATTAGTAGGGTAAGGAAGATAGCTCGAATTGTTGAGCAACAGATATGTTGGGAATGGGGGGACTGGGTAACTTTGTTGAGGAAACAGGTGCAGAATTTGTAGGAGAGATTAAATGGAAGGGATGGGGGAGTTCTTTGTATGAACAAAGTATAGGCCAGCACCAGTGACTTTTCTGGGCCCTTTTTACATTTCCCCAAATTGTGACTACCACAGGAATATGCCCTCTCTGGTTACTAAGTGAGCATGAAATGAATGGAGTTGGGCAGAGCAGAGGGAGGTTACTTTGAAAAGGGTATATTGGGAGAAGCCAAAATAGAGGGCTATTATTCAGTGGCCATGGGCTATTTATGAGTTAACTTGGGTCAGAGTATGTGTGTGTGTCAAGTATTGACTCCAAGGCAGAAGAGTGGTAAGGGCTAGGTAATGGGGGTCAAGTGACTTGCCCAGGGTCACAGAGCTGGGAAATGTCTGAGGCCAGATTCGAACCTAGGACCTCCTGTGTCTAGGCCTGGCCCTCAATCCACTGAGCTGCCCAGCTACCCCCACACATATGCATTTTTGACAGAATGTATGGGAAGGATTTGCTCAAGATCTGGCAACTTGAGTCTTGAGCCTAGCCCTGGCCCTGATGCTCTTGGGGATTCCCATTTCATTTTCTTTTAGGATCTAGTAGGAGAGAGTAGTTGGTAGGGATTCCCTTGATTTCCAGCTTTTATGTGTGAAATTTTCTCAGCCCAATAAGACTCCAAAGACACTGACGAGTAGAGGCGGTTGATGGCGTGGAAGACCTCACAGAAGGTCCCATTTGTGTAGGCCCTAAATTCAACATTAGATGACTATCACAGCCTGGCCACAAAAAGGGCTCTGATCTGGAGGCTGGCAGGAGACCAAGGGGGAGAGACCTCAGGGTGGCTTCCTTAAGCTGGGCTTGTCAGAAGCAGCTTCTCCCCATCCTTTGTCCTTTTTTGTCTTACCATCCTGCACTGATGTGTCCCTCCCTCTGGACATCTTTGTCTATGTTTGGGAGTGGAGGTGACCATGAATGTTCCCCTTACCTCCTTCCTTCTCCTTTTCCCCACCTTCCCATCCCTTTCCCTCCCTTCCCCTACCGTCTCCCCCACAGCATCCAGCGTGTGGCAGTGTGGATCCTGGAGAAGTATTACCATGATTTCCCCGTCTACAACCCTGCCCTCCTCAACCTGCCCAAGTCCGTCCTGGCCAAGAAAGTGTCCGGCTTCAAGGTGTACTCCCTCGGAGAGGGTGAGCTGCCAGGGTCTTCCACTTTTCTGTCCTTTCCTATTAGGGCTGTCTTTGCACATCCTCTTTTTTCTCTTACTATTACTATCTCCTACTTTTGCTCCCTTCATTTATCACTCCCTTTCTTTGGTTCCTTTTGTACTGTCCTTCCCTTCAACTCTAGGTGGAGGGTCTCAACCTTTGGATCCTTTCCTCTATTTCCCTCCCTTCCCCCCCACACCCCTGCCCTCTCAGGTTTCCCCTCCTTTGGCTGCTCTGTGTCTCCTCCTCAGCCCAGACACTCTAAGCCCTTCAGCCATCTGAGTTCTAAAATTGATGGACCTGCTTGGGAGTCCTCGCCCTTCTTTATTGCTGTTCCCTGGGCGCCCTTCTCTAAAGGTGACTGGGGACAGTGCCTCTTGAAGACTATGGACAGTCAGGCTGCTGACATCAGCCCCAGGTCTCCCTGGATACCTTTTTCTCATTCTGATCCCCACCTCTGCCTCCTTGCCTTCTCTCAGAGAACAGCACCAACAACTCTACTGGACAATCTCGGGCGGTGATTGCAGCAGCAGCTCGGAGGCGGGACAACAGCCACAATGAGTATTATTATGAAGAGGCAGAGCATGAACGGAGGGTGCGCAAACGCAGAGCCAGGTATGTTCTCTGGGAAAGAAGAGAGAATGGAGAAAAGTGGGGAGGTGTGAGGGGAAAAGTGACTGGAAGAGGATGGGCTGAGATTGCATAGAAACTACTTTTATGACTTTGGATGAGGTCTTCTGCCTCAGTTTCCTCATTTGTAAAATGTACAGGTTGGACTAGATGAATTTAAATTCATTCTGCTTCTAAATTTTTTGATGATCCTTTGAACTTAATTGGGAAGTAGACTATGTTAGTCTGGGGGATGAAGTTGTAAGTGAGGCTTCATTGTCTCTGAACAGAGCGGGATATTAGAAGATGCTGCTTATATTCGTGGGGAAGAAAAAATGGAGTTAATACCCAGGAAGAGGAAATTGGTAAAAATCTGAAGCATTAGGAGTAGAGGCTAGTCTAGATCTAGGGATGAGAACTGGGGATTTTGAATAATTAACTTTGGCACAAATGGTGGCCCTCAGAGTCTTAACTACTCTATGTGCCAGGCACTGGGCTAAGTACTTTACAAATATTATAATTATTTGGGTCTCACAACAGTCTTGGGAGGTAGGTGCTGTTATTATCTTCATTTTGTATTTGATGAAACAGGCCACACAGTATCTGAGGCTAGACTTCAGTGGAGGCCTTCTTGACTCATGTTCTATTCTCTGAGCCACCTCTTTGTGTAGTAGAATTTTGAGCTGGTCAGTTGCCCTCCTTTTTTTGTACACCATATCACTATACCCTCCCTCTCTTATAGGATCTCCATTAGGAAGGAGAGCATAGCCTTCAGTAATGTCCTCTCCTTTGCTCATTGGGTCATAAAATGACAGAGTTGGATGGGGCCTTACAGATCAGACTTTTCATTTTACAGATGAGGAAACTGAGTTTAATAGATTTGCCTAAGTTCGTGCTTTTTCTCAGGGACTTCATTGTCAGCATCTTCTATATCCTGTACTTCAAGTTTTCTCAAAGCTTTGGGTAAATGAAAGGATGGCTTCCCCCTTGCTGCAGTGCCCTGATACCAAATCTTTGTTTTGTGTCCACCCAAGATGATATTGGTGGTGGTGGTGGTGGTGGTGGTGTATGGTCATGGTCTCATAGTCCTTTTTTTCTTTCATTTTTTATTGTCATGCAAAACACATTTCCATATTGGTCATTGTTGTAAGAGCAAAGTCAAACATAACCAAAACCCCAAAATAAAACCAAAAATATGCTGATATGAAAGATGACTAACGGTTCTTTCTCTGGAGATGGATAGTTTTCCCTGTCATTAGTCTTTCAGGTCCCAGATCATTGCATTGCGGAGAGTAGCCAAGTTTTTTCACAGATAATCATCGTCCAATATTGCTGTTATTATGTACAATGTTTTCCCAATTCTGCTTGTTTTGCTCTGCATCAGTTCCCACAGATCTTTCCAGCTTTTTCTGAAATTATCTTGCTTATCATTTCTTATAGCACAATAGTATTTCATTACCAACAAGTACCACAATTTGTTCAGCCATTCCCCATATGATGGGCATCTCCTCAATTTCCAATTCTTTGCCACCACAAAAAGAGCTGCTATTATAAATATTGTTGTACAAACAGATCCTTTCCTCTTTTTTCATTATTTCTTTGGGATTCAGGCCTAATAGTGACATTACCAGATCAAAGGGTATGAATAGTTTTATAGTCCTTTGAGTATAGTTCCAAATTGCCCTCCAGAATGGTTGGATCAGTTCACAACTCTACCAACAGTGCATGAATTTTTTTGTGATATCCCCTCCAACATTTATTATTTTCCTTTACTGTCATATTGGCCATTCTGATAGGTGTGAGGTGTACCTCAGTGTACTTCATAGTCTTAATGGAAAATTAATTTACCTTAATTAAAAAAATACATATTAGAAGAGAAGAGATATGAAAGGAAGATGATTGGGGAAAATAATTCTGGGTCTAATGGAGGATTAGAATAATATAAAGTCAGTCTCAGGAGGAAATTCTTTCTGAAGAAAGTAGGAGCTTGTTTAAAGAATTGATTTTCATTGTGAGTTTTAAAAAGTCTAGATGGAGATAGGGTAATGTGGTTGAAAGACTAGAAGATCTGAATATCTGGAGTACTAGTTCTGACCCTGTCACTTTAGTTGTACGATCATGAGTAAATCACTTAACCTCAACTTTCTCCACTGTAAAATGGGGATAATTTTTTTGCATTACCTCTCTTATAGGATGAGCAAAATGCTTTGTAAACCAGAAAGAACTCTATAAATATATGGCAGTATTACTATTACTATTTCCATGGAGAATAGCCATAAGCTACTATAAATAGTAGTACTACAAGCAGGGCTTGTCAGGAAGAATTTCCCAAATCTCAAGGGAAGTTGTGAGATTCTTATTTAGAGTTTTTCCTGGAAAGAATACCACCTGTTTCTGTCAGGAGGCAGTTGGACAGACAAAATTATCCTTTTTTTGCAAAGGTCTGACAAAGGTTAGGCTTCTCTAATGATAGGAGGTTTCAGAGGCTGTGGGAGGTGAGTGGTCTCTGAGCTGTCTCTTCTTCTCCAACCAGACTGGTGGTAGCAGTGGAAGAGGCCTTCACACACATCAAGAGGCTACAGGAAGAAGAGCAAAAGAATCCAAGGGAGGTGATGGATCCAAGAGAGGCAGCTCAAGCCATTTTTGCCTCCATGGCACGAGCCATGCAGAAGTACCTTCGCACTACCAAGCAGCAGCCCTACCACACCATGGAAAGCATCCTCCAGCACCTGGAGTTCTGTATTACCCATGACATGACACCCAAGGTATGCCCTATTTTGCTTCTCACCCTAGTGGAGAGAGTGCTGGCCTTAAAGTCAGGAAGATCTGGGTTCAAATCCTGCCTTGGGCACTTATTAGATGTCTGACTCTGGGAAAGTCATTTAAGTGACCCCTCTCTGGACCTTATTTCCCCTCATTTAAAACAAGGGGGTTGTATTCTATGGCCTCTGAAATCCCTTCTAGTTCTTGATCTATGATACCTTAGGCCTGCCCCCTTCCTCCCTTCCTTCCTTCCTCCATAGATTTATTTTTCATTATTCTTTCACATTCTATCCTCTCATCTCTCATCTTTCTCCCATCTTTTTTCTGTCACTCTCTCTAGCTCAAATTTCTTTGCATTTCTCTTGGCTGAGATAGTTTCTAGGGATGGAGTAAATAAACACTCTTAGGCATAGGATTAGGGGAAGTCTAGCTTGATTATTCTTCTCTTTTGTCTCTTTCACTCCCTTTCTTCCATCTTCTCCCCTCCCTTTTCTTCTATCTCCTTTTCTTCTTTATCTTTCTCCCCTCTCTCCCTTTTTTCTCTCTCCCTTTCTTATCTCTTTCCCTGTCTGTCTCTTCTCCTTTTCCCTTTTCTTTCCCTCCTTCCCTCCCTCTCTCCCTTTTCTCTCTTTCCCTCTCTCCATTCCTTTCCCTATCTCTCTCTCTTCTCCCTTTCCCCTTTCCCTTCCTCCTTATCTCCATTTCTCTCTCCTTTCTCCCCTATCTCCCTCTTCTTCCCCCTCTCCTTTTTCCCCCTCTCCATCTACTCTTTGTCCTTCTCTCCATCCCTTTTCCTGTCTCTGTCTCTCTTCCTTTCTTTCCTCATTCCCGATGCTTACTACCTGTGTGACCTGAAGAAAGTTATTTAGCCTCCCTGGCCTACTGAGCCACCTATCAAATGAGGGGAGTGACCCATGTGACCTTGGCAACCCCTTCAGTTCTAGGTTTATCATCGTAGGTCCAAGGGCAGTTTTTCTCTTTGACCTATTAGTATTTGTACATGCATGGTCTGCTGTTGCCCCCTGTTGCTCATTGTTGGAATTGCTCTGTTCTTCAACACATACTGACCAAACATCTGGGAGGGTTGTAGAGCAACCCTGGGTGACTGATATAAGACCATACATTTAGAGCTGGAAGGCTCCTTAGACATCATCTAGTCCAACACCCACATTTTACATATATGAAAACTGAGGCCCAAAGAGAAATGACTTGTCCAAGATCACAGGTTATAAAACAGTGATGGCGAATCTAAGGCATGGGTGCCAAAGACGGCATGCTGAGCACTCTCTGTGCTCCTCCCTCCCAGTTTGTTACTAGAAAGGCAGAGCTGCTCCCCTTCCCCTCTCCACTGTGCCTGATCATATTTTTTTCACATTTCCCCCACCCCTCTGTCTAGCAACCCAATGGGAATGTTTTCTCCCTCCCCTGTGTGGGGTAAGGGGAGGGCAGGGCATTCCCAGCACTTGGAGGGGGAGGAGCCCTACACTCCATCTCTAAAAGGTTCGCCATCACTGTTATAAACCAACTATAATCAAATAATCCTATTTGACCTTTGATAATAATAGCATAGGGTGGCTGGAGTGCCATATCTAGAGTTAGGAAGACTCATATTGTTGAGCTCACTTCTGGTCTCACACTACCTGTGTGACTTTGGGCAAGCCACTTAACCCTTTCGGCCTCAGTTTCCTCATTTGTAAAATGAGCTGGAGAAGGAAATGGCAAATCACATCAGTATCTTTACCAAGAAAACCCTAAATGGGGTCATTAAGAGTTAGACATAATTAGAAAAATGACTGAACAACAAATAATAATAGCATATATATGTAAAATCAACAAACAAAAGTTACATGCAAGATACTGTGCTAGAGATAGAAAGGAAGGTAAATAACATAGATCCTGCCCTCAAGGAGCTCACATTCTAATAGGGGAGACAACATGCAAAAAACTATGCATAAGCATACTTCCAATATGAACTCCTATTTATTTTATATATATATACATACACACACACATACACATGCACATACACATTCATAATAAACTAGAGCTAGTTTCAAAGGGAAGGCACTGGCATTAAGGGAGATTGGGAAAGATTTCTTGCAGAAGGTGGCATTTTAACTGAGACTCGAAGGAAGCCAGAGAAACTAGGAGATAGAGACCAGGAAGATTAGCATCCCAAGCAAGAGATCCAGCCAGTGAGAAGACACAGAGAGGAGATGAAGTCTCATTTGTGGGGAATGGCAAGAGGGCCAGTGTCACTGCATTGTAGAGATACAGAAGGGAGTAAGTTATAATAAAACTGGAAAGTTAAGGAGGGACCAAGTTATGAAAGGCTTTAAAATCCAGAGGATTTACAAATATGATCCTGGAGATAAAAGGGAGCTATTGATTTTATTAAATGGAGGCGTATGTGTAATGTAACCAGACTTGTACTTGAGGTAGACTAGTTTGATAGCTCTGATTTTAAGGAAGAACTGGACAGGGGAGATTTGAGGCATGGCAACTAATTAGCAGACTATTACACTGGTCTAGGATTGAGATGATGAAGGAATGTATCAGAGATGTAGCCATGTCAGAGAAAGGGGCCTTATATGAAAAACGTTACAAAGGCAGAGTCAATGGAATGTGGCAACACTTTGGTTATAGTTGGAGAGAGGAAGTGTGAAAGAGTGAGGAGTTGAGGCTGATGCCTAGGTTATGAGTTTGGCTGACTAGGAGGATGATAGTTCTCTCAACAATAACAGAGAAGTTAGGAAGAGGGGAAGGTTTCTGGGAAAAGTAATGAATTTTCTTTTGAGCATGTTGAGTTTGAGATGTCTATGGGACATCCACTCTGAGATGACTGAAAGGCAGCTGGACATGTAAGATTGGACCTCATGTTACAACTCTGGGAATTATTTGCATAGAGACAATAATTGAAGATTAGTGAAAATAGAGGTAATAGAAGGGGCACTCTGCAGGAGAAGCTGGTATAGAATAGGGTAGTTTGTGCATGTAGATGGGCTTTTTTGGGCAGGAAAGGCCACCTTCATGTGATATAGATGTAGGAAGAGATCATGAAGTAAGGCATCTGAGTGATATTAAATGATGATCAGGGGAAAAGCTGGAGTTCATGGCGAATGTCTTCAATTTTTTCAGTGAAATCAAAGCAACCTCTGTGTAGTCATGAGATGTTTGAAAAGAGTTAAAAAAGTTTGGATAAGCTGTTACTTTGAGTAAGATAGTGAATTGTTTAGAATAAAAGGATTGCCTTTGTAAGGAATTTAATTAAGGGTTTGACTAAAATGTATAAGAATTTTAAGACAATATTGTGATTGCTGATTTTAAAATTAATATAGCCCAAGTCAAAATGACTTTTAGCAGCTTTTATTTACAAAAAAGGTGGAGAGATAAAAAACAAAAAACAAACAAACAAACAAAAAAGGTGGAGAGAATGAAAATAGGGAAATGAAAGAAAGGGTAGAGTAAGAAGTCTAGCTTATCACCCTAAATGTTGCTCAGATCCCTGGCTCAACCCACATAAGGGTTGTTAACCCCTCAGGCAGAGGACTTGGTGTTGAATTAAACAAGGGTGTTCAACCCACTCGGCCTCCTACCCACTTGTCCTCCTCTGAGAAGGGGAGGCCTCTCCGGAACTAATCTCTCCAAAAGCCAGGAAAGGAAGGCCAGCTTTTCACTCATCAGGAGAAGATCCAAATTGAGAAGATCAAGGAGCAGTCTTACCAGAAACAGTCCAAGAGCCCCAGTCCCAGTCCAAGCTCCTTCAACCCAAAAATTCAGGATGAAGACCCCTTGCACAGGAAGTTCATCATCTTTTATAGTCTTTTTTTATGTCACTTTTTGTCCCTTCCTCCACTTTACGGGGACCAATTGCAGTCTTTAAAAGATTTGCTTAGCACTGCCCAGGGGGTGGTCAGTCACCTTTGGAGTTGTCCCCCACTTTAGCAAGTGGCTTGAGGACCTCTCCTACTTAGTGTTAAGTAGGGGTGTCTATGCTTTTGGTTGATTAAATTTAAAAGTAGGCAAAGGGAAAGTCAATCCCATCTTCACACTTTACTATAGTGAAAGCTAATTGAGATTATTTAACATAAATTTGTAGACTCATGTCAGCACAGTTATTTTTTGTTCTTTAGTTTTGTTTAGTCCCAGATGAATAAGATTGAAAGTGATGGAAAAAAAATCTAAGGCTGGGATTTGGCAGGGCAAGGTCAGCTGTAGGATGAGGGGGACAAATGGTTGGAGGGAGGAGGATTGTGTTGAGTTAAACGGGTTTACCAAGGGATCTAGATGGAGACAGGGAGGAGAGGATAGTGTTATAATTAAAAATAACATTATTTTTAATTATAACAATAGTCAGAGAAAGGTGATATGGCAAAGAACTGAGGAATGACAGGATTAGAAGTTGTGGTGAGGATGAAGAATAAGGGTTGCATGGTAGGAGAGATAAAGAAAGATAATTAGATAAAAGAATTTCAAAGTTTATGAACATGGAAGTCAAACAATTGTAGGTGATGGCAACATTATAGGGACAGTCATCTCTGTGTATAGTTCAGGTCAGGTGGGAAATGAAAAAATTGAGGAGCTGGAAATTAAGATGTTTGAGAGTATCATATATGCTGACATTCCCTAGAAAGAGAACAGGAGTTGAGAAGGAATGAAAGATTACGAACTACACATTGTGGAACTCTTTTAGGAAGGAAGGAGAGTGTCCTTGGGGGTCAGGTCAGTAAACAACAGCTTCCAGAATCTTGATTAGGTGGTAAATACAAATTGAGTGAATTAGAAGTGACAATGGGTTTCAAAGAGAATTACGAGTTTACCCACAATGACCTATTAATGCGTCTAGGGTTATTAGTAAAAGTGTAACGTACTAGAAAGAATGGCCAATTAGCTGTGTCATCAGGACAGAGCTGGGACTTGGGGAGTTCAAGAAGATGGAGAGAGGAAATATTTTAAGATGAAAGCAAATCTATTATATATAGAAGAGGTATTCTATAGAACACAGGAGTGAATAGATCTTGAGTGGCATTGAGGGGGTGTTGACAGGGATGGGAAGCGGGGACTATGCAATGGGGAGCAGGGAAAGGAGTTTGTGAAGTGACAGCTGTGGGTTCAGAATCACTGGGATAGGGAAGTTCTGCTAAGTATTGAGGAGTAAACTCAGGTAGATTATCATTTGTCTCCAGGAGTCAGGCAGCAAATGTGGAGTTGTAATCAGCATGAAAGGACAGTTGAAATGGCTGCTCCAGGCAAGGACCCTCCTTTTGGGAAGGACGGGGCATCTAGTGTGGAGCTATGGCAGAGCACTAGCACACATGTTGGGTGTATATACACACTGTAAAATGGGGATCATACTGGCACCCACCTGACAAGGTCATTATGAGGATCAAATGAGATCATCTTTGTAAAGGGTTTTCCAGAGTGCCTGTCACATAGTAAGTGCTTAATAGATGCCATTTCCTTTTCCTTTATACACACACATACACATATCCGTGTAAATACTTATACACCTATGTGTGTGCATATTGTACACACAAAATGCCTTATTCACAACAACCCTATGATAAATTGAGGCACAGAGAGGCTAACTGCCCAGGAACATATTGCTAGTAAGTGTTAGAATTGAATTCAAATATAGGTTCCTTAATTTCCATTTCAGTTTTCTGTCTGCTGTGTTATGTATGCACCTCTGCAAACCCAGGTCTAGCCTTGACTCTTGCAATTAGAAATAAAGGAAGAATGAGGAAAAAGAGGGGGACAGCAACATGTAGGGTGGAGGTCATTGTGGGGAGGAGCCCTTTCTGCAGGCAGTGAAGGAGGGAGTGCTGTAAGGTGGGAGCAAACAAGTACCACGTTGTGACATAAGTTTTCTCTCTCCCTTTCCCAGGCCTTTCTGGAGCGGTACCTGGCAGCTGGCCCCACCATCCAGTATCACAAGGAGCGCTGGCTGGCTAAACAGTGGACGCTGGTGAGCGAAGAGCCAGTGACCAATGGGCTCAAAGATGGCATTGTCTTCCTCCTCAAACGCCAGGACTTCAGCCTGGTGGTCAGCACCAAGAAGGTCCCGTTTTTCAAGCTGTCTGAGGAGTTTGTGGACCCTAAATCGCACAAATTTGTCATGAGGTTGCAATCTGAGACCTCTGTGTAACTGTGCAACAGAATGGGGCAGGGCAGGGGGCTGTGGGAAGCTCCTGGGGGCAGTGGGAGGAGGCTTGAAAGCCTAGGCCTCAGCTAGTCCTGCCTCCTTCCTTTCTGTCCCCAACTCTGTTTTTTACTTGAATTACTAACTTACTCTCACTCCCACTCCATCTTCTTCCTCTCTTCCCTTCCCTGTCCCAGGTGAATGGGGAAAAAGACCACCCCGAGAGTGGGGGCAGTAAGTAGGGAGATTCCTATCCTTCTGGTTTTCCCATTGCTTCCCACCTTGAGCCCTGTGGGAATAAGTCCCCCTTTCTTCCCCCTTTCTTTCTATTTCTCCATGACAGTCTCTGCTGAAAGAGGACCTGACCCTTTTGTCCTCTTCTCTTTCTTCTTCACCCTTCTCCCCCTTTCCCCATCTAGGTTATTGTAGCAGTTCTTTCCAGTAGCCTCCTGGAAGTGCTTTTTCCAAGGGGTGAAGTCAAGATCACAGCAAACCATGGTGCCAAATGATCCCAGGTCAGAGCTAGTCCTCTCTGGCCTCCAAAGGGAGGGTGAGGCTGCTCATCCTGCCCATCTCACTAGACCTATCTCAGGAACTCTGAGTTTTGAGGGCAACAGGACTCCCAGGTCTGTGGCCTTTTTAACTCCTGCACAAGTCACCAGGGTCAAGAGTCTCCCATAGAGATTTTTTTTCTTACTGCTGCTATAGCCTCTTCTCTTCTGGTCCTTTTATATTCTGTCTCTCTTTCTTGAGCACCTGGTCCCAAACACACACACACACACACACACACACACACACACACACACACACACACACACACACACTTTCTCTGTCTCCCTTCTCTCTCTCTCTCTCTCTCTCTCTCTCTCTCTCTCTCTCTCTCTCTCTCTCTCTCTCTCTCTCTCTCTCTCTCTCTCTCCCTCTCCCAGAAGGGAACCTCATACCCCCTGAGTCTTGTCAGGGAAAAAAATCCTACTTTTCCTTTCCTGAGCTCTTCACTCAGATGGGATTACAAGAACACAGGGGAATGCAGTCCCTTTGGCTACTTCCCCATGGACATGGGAAGCACTCCTCCTCTCCTGTCTCCTTCTTATCTGTCCTTCCTTCCCTAATTCCCTACCCCACCTCTTTCCTATGAGGTAGATTTTCTTCTCAGTCCTGCCTTTACTGGTAATCCCAGAAGAGAAGGAAAGACCCATGGACAGCATTGTGGTCTCATGGAAAGAGAGGTGATTTTGTAGCCAGAGGACCTGGACTTAAATCCTAGCTCTGCCACTTAACTATCTTTGTGGCCTTGGGTAAGTGAAGTGACTTTAGCCTCTCTGGGACTTAGTTTTCTGTAAAATGACAGAGTTGGACCAGAAGGTATCTCATAGCTCTATATCTGTAATCCTGTGATACGGGGAGTTTTGGAAGAGCCCTGTGAAAGTCAGTGAACCCAACCCCTTCTGTTCTTTATCCCCCAGGGTAGGTCTTTCCATTGTTAAACAGGTGATGTGACTGAAAGGAGCTGCTGAACTTCTCCTTTCTTCCTCTATGACAAACCCCCTTAGGCTTTTTCTTCCTTGGGCAGAAATACGACTTTTCTGTGTCAGGGAGGGCCCTCATTTCTTTTTCTCTTCTCCATCCAATTGAGGCTTTTTGCCTCCTCACTTCGATGCTCTGGGAGTCCCTTTCTGTTCTCTGATCTCTACATTGGGGTCAGGACCCTAAACCCCTGCTGTTTGAGGCCACCTTGTCCCTTGCTCCATCTTAGCTTCCACATGTTTCTGGCAGGTCTCATCACTTAAAGCAAATGTGGTCAAAATTCTCCTTCCTCCTATTTTCTGTATTTTCAAGGTAAACTTGAGTCTGAGTACTTCCAAATGCTGGTCTTTTAGCCAAGGGGAATGAGAATTTGAAGCATTAACACTTCCTGGTGCTCCCACCCTTTTCCTTCCATTCCCATCCAAACTGGATATCAGTGTAGCTCTAGTATCTGAGATGGGGTCCACACCCTGGTTGACATGACTAGGGGGCCACCCAGTGCTCCCATTTTGGTCAGTTTTCTTCCCTGCATCATTCATTGATTTCCCTTTGTGTGCAACTATCTGGGTACCCCTTGGTTCATCCTCATGAAGACCTTCTACCTTTAAAGTAGACACCCTGAAGATGACTCTGGGCTCCAAAGTCTGGTGCTAATTTTGTAAGGTGAGGCATAGCCTTAGCCACATTTATCCAACAGGGTCTTTCTGACTAATGCCAACCTTGAATATGTACATTCCCTTTCCCTTTGGGAGTCCTCAGGGAGGAATGGGAATTCTCACTCTCTAGGTACCAGTCAACTTAGTGGTTACAAGTCTGACTTTCCCAGGATTTAAGGTCCTTAAGTTCAGGTAGTTCTGAAGCATTACCAGAGAGTTGGGGTTTGGGCCCTTTTCTGGGCATGTCTGTTTCTGTCCACAAAAATAAATGTGGGAAAGGGTCTTTCCTGGTCATATTTATAAGTAACTCTTTCCTAGAAAGGAGTCTTGGATGGATAATGGATTCACTGCCTTTATGAAAGGATATTAGGAGCAGGATGGGAATTTGAAGTTGTAAAGGGGAAGATATTTGAGACCCTTATTGCTTTCCTAGATTATGGGCAGTGGATGTTTCTTTGAAAGGACCTGCCATGTTTTTAATCACTGTGATTTTTTCATTCCTTTTTCTTTAAAAAAAAAAAAAAGAAAAAATAACAAAAAAACCCACCCTAATGTTTTTTCCTGACTTTTAAGCACTAAGGGCTGTGATTGAGAATGGCATTGCTCTGATCCTCTATGTCACAACTGTGGTATCTTTTTGTTTTCTTTTTCTTTAAAAAAAATCAGGATGAATTGTGAAGTGTGTGTATATATGTTTGATGTTTATCTCTCCTCTGTGGGAAGTTGTCTTGAGGCTGTGACCATTAGTGGGATGTAAAATAAACACTCTTTCTGGGAGTACTTTTTCTCTCTTTCTTTCTCCCTTTCTCTCTTGCCTCCCCCCACCCCCTTTTCTCTCAGTTGAAATTCCATTTCTCTTCCTTCTTATGAGGGCTTCCATAGTCCTGTAACCTTCTGGGGAGATCCAAGGTGTGTCCTTCTTCCTCTGGTGTCTCCACGTGACCTTATTCTAACCATTACCTTTTCATTTGAGTTTTCTTGACATGCCTAACCCAGCCTTCCCCCTCTAGGGTCACTGTGCCTCAATCCTTCACCTACCTCACCATTCTGCCTCTGTCCTCATTGACCCCTCTCCCCTAAGCTCACTTCTATGTCATCTGCCTTCATTCCCCACCATTTCTTTCTCCTTGTCACCCTTCATCCTGTCCTTAAATTCTTTCCTGGCATCCCCATTGGAACTCCTGGGCTGTCCCTTTTTTGTTAGAAGAAATGAGGTGAAACAAATGGACCCTTAGAGACCCTCAGCTGGGCCATCTGTTTTTTGCAGGCTTGTGCTTTCCTCTCTGTTGGGCCTATATAGGTTCCCCTGTCTCTGTATGGTGTCTGTCTGTCAATTTGTCCTCTTTCTCTTTCCTGTGCCCACCCCCTAGGGCAGTATCTGCTGATGGATTCGTCTTGGAGTAGGACTGTCCCATTGTGTTCTCCTGTTCGCAGAAGGAAGGGGGAGGCAGAGGGGCTAACTAAGTCCCTTCCAAGTGAGATTGTAAATGTAGAATTTTTCATTCAAATCTAGAATTTTTTTTTACAGAGCTGAGACCTTGTGCATGCATGTAGAAAATTGTAAAATGTAAAATTGTTTTTTTTAATATATAAAAAGCTTGTTTTTACAGTTTGCAGTGGATTTAAGCATTATGACAAATTTAGGGATTTTTTTTCTTAAAACATAGGAACTAAAACTGTACAAATTTTTTTTATATAAAATAAACACATTTGACTTTTTTTTGTGGTGGTATCTGATTGCTTTATTATTGGGGCAAAGAAAGAGCTTCTGTGAAGTCAGCCCTGGAAGGTCTAGATTTCATGGCAGTCCTGCAGCAAGAGCTGTTTATCAAAGTATAAAAAGGAGTCAGTAGGGGGCAATGTAAGCTTGGTTTAGCTGCAAGTTTCTGAGGGTGAGATGGAAGATAAATTGGAATCTGGCAGTGGGCAAAGGGGTTTGTTAGGAAATATATAATGGGGCAGCTAGATGGCTCAGTGGATAGGTGCTGGGCCTGGAAAATTCATCTTTCTGAATTCAAATCTGGCCTTAGACACTTACTAGCTGTGTGACCCTGGGTAAGCCACTTATTATTTGCCTCAGTTTCTTCATCTGTCAAATTAACTAAGAGAAGCAAATGGCAAACCACTGCAGTATCTTTTCCCAGAAAACCCCAATTGGGGTCATGAAGAATCAGCCATTGTAAAATGACTGAACAACAACATATGCTACTTTGAGGGTCACAGAATTGTAGGTCTGGAGCTGGAAGGAATCTTAGAGACCAGCTAGTTCAAGCCACTTATTTTTCAGATAAGGAAATGGAGGCTCAGAGTGATTAAATAATTTGCCCAATGTCACATAAGTGGTTGGAACCCAGGTCCTTTGATTTCAAATCCAGTGCTCTTGGGAAATGTGAAAGGTTTTGTTTTTTTTTCTTGCAAATAAGTTCTCAAGAACATTTCCAGTTCTTATCTTTGTGGCTGCTAAACTTTGTAGGTTCTTGGCTCCTGAATTTTAGCAAGTAGGGATCATGCCTGGAAAATCCCAATTTAAAGAATCTTCATGGATGTGTCTTTACACTGAACTCTGCCCTTTTTTTCCATTATGGCTGCTCAAGTTTCATATATACTTTGTTTGCTTTCCTCATTCTTGATCTTACCTTGGCTTACCTTATTTCAACATCCTTGGCTTCTCCATTTTCCCCTTTCACCCAGTTTGTTTTTCAGTATCTATGCTGACTTTTTCTTTAGCCCTTGGCACTTCTCTACGTATGGCTGCAGCTATCCTCAAGTTGTACCATTATGACACAGTATTCAGCAGTCCAATCCAGAAAGCATTTATTAAATGCCTAATAGATGCAAGGTATTCTACTAGATGTTGGGAAAATTCAACCTGAAATGTCAATGCTGGGGTTCTTAACCAGGTATACGTGGACCTCTGTTTAGCCTGTGGCTAGATTTCAGGGCATCCTTGTGTAACAGGGGAAAACTAGATATTTAAGATATGGTTGCCAGAAATCAATTAACTTGATTTCAGAATAAAATAGACCCAAGTCAGGATGACTTTCTTGGTGGTTTATTTACAATTAGGAAGGTTGAAGATAGGGAAGTTGAGAGAGAGAAACTCTGGCCCGGACCAGAGGCCAAACCAGTTAGGTATTTAGAGACCCCAGCAGAGGAGCACGGACGTTAATTAAACAAGGCTTCTAGCCTCCTCTAAGAAGAGAGGCCTCTTTGAGGCTAGAGCCTCCAGAAACGCCAAGGGAAGAGAAAGAGAGTCAGCTTAACTTAACCACATGACAATTCAAAGGGAAGCAGTCTGAAGTCTGACCAGAGATCCTTCCACACCAAGTTCAAAGTGCCAATTGCCCTTCATAGGATCTTTCGTCATTTCCCGCATCCACCTCCAGTTTCTCAAGGACAAATGGCGGCCTCAACACTGTTTTGGACTGCCCAAAGGGCAGTCCCTTGTTTTTGATTTGTCACTTACTATCACGTGTGGGTAACAGACCTCCCCTCTCCTCACTTAATTCTAAGTTGGGTGGGGTAACATTTCTGGTGGCTAGAGTCTACACAAATGAATGAGGATGAGCTAATTCCATTTACACACTTGGGACAAATTGCATCTTTATTTCCTGTAAATTCTCACTGAAATGTAGAATTTTCTTCAATTGTGACTAGGCAACAAATGTTTTGTGTAGGCTCCACCAGTCTGCTCAAGGGATCTGTGACACAAACAACTAGCATTTCTATAAATGGTTTTAGGTTTGCAAAGCACATTACAAATACTTAAACCCTGGGATGGAGATGCTCTTATTATTCCCATTTGTAGAAAAGGAAACTAGGCAGACAGCAGTTTATTGACTCGAGAGGTCCAGAGTTCAAATGCAGCTTCAGACACTTGTTAGGTGTATGACCCTGGGTAGTTTACTTAGCCTCTGTTTTCCTTAGTGTTCTTAACTCTAAAGTGGGGGTTTTAATATCACCTGCCTCGAAAGACTTTTGTGAAGATTAGAGATAAAGTGCTTATCACAGAGTGGACACCACAGAAATATTTATTCCCTTAACTTTTCTGGGAAGAGTCTGAGACAGGATTTGAACTCCAGTATTCTTGGCTCCAGATCTGGCACTCTTATCATCTACATCACCTGGCTGCCTAAAAATTGTAATAATCCCTGGTCTAAATGAGATAGCGATTTCACCAATTTTGAAGTTACTTTCAGTGATGTTGTATACCAATACTGTGAGCCTTTTATCCACGTTCTTTAATTTCTCCCTCAGGCATTTGTCTCAATAGATCAAGAATACTCTGTCCATCTACCTGCAATGGCTACCATGTGAACAACCCATCTTTTCCAATTATAAGGTTTCTTGGACACATCTTTTCTTCCTCTTTTTCAAAGTTCCTCATTGGTTATATGTGGTAGCCTACTCACACACATCATGTAACTTCATTTTTAATTCTTGGGAGACTATTCTATTCAATGAATTGTTGCCATCTGACAGCTGGGGATACAAAGGCAAAGTGAAAAATAATCTCTGCCCTGAAGGTGCTTGTATTATGCTGGAGAGGATATGACATGTAAATTGTGGTGGTGATATTTTGAAACCTATCTATCCACTTTTAATTCTATGCAGTTTTTGCTGTGCCCTATAATAAATCCTCTGTTGAGCAACAATTCAGCCTACTGGAGGGCTTTCAATATACTATGAGCACAAGTTCTGTCTTGACTTAACTCTCACCTTCACTACTTGAATGGGTCACCTCCTTTTCTGACTATTTATTTCTTGGGTGATATCTTCTGTACTACTTGCATGTGGTAATATTAGTAATATGTTATAGTCTACTTATTGTCAATCATGAGTCTGTCTCTTCATTCCCCTCTGGGCTGCCTACAATGTTGAATCTTTGGATATTGTGGTTTTCCATGACTCCCAGACATAAAGACCACTGGTAGAATATTGGTATTATAAAGAAAGATTTTCTTTTCAGAGAATATATTGAGATCATGAAAAATGCCAAACAATATTCTCCATGAAACTTTTTCAGCTTGATAGGAGCTATCAGAGCAGATGATGGTCTATTGGCATAGCAGTATGATATAGTGGAAAGAGCAATAGATTTGAAGTCAGAAGATCTGGGTTCAAATCTCTCTTCTTGGGCAAGTTACTTAACCTTTTTGCCTCGGTAAATTTATTTTTAAAATAAATTTTTTAAATGTCTTTTGCTCTTTATATCACCTTCCATCTTCTTTACAGAGAACTATCTCATAAATACAATTTTTAAAGAGATGAAGACAAAGAAGAAGAGGGAAAAAAATCACCACAACCAATCAGTACACTGAAAAACTCTCAGAACAGGTGCAGTGTACAACACCCATGGGCCTAGGTTGTCTTCTAATATCGCTTTTTTTTGAGCCAATGCTTGTTTATAATTTTGCAACATTCATTTTTGATCTGTGTGTATAATTATTTCCATTTTACGTTATTGTAGATATTGTTTTCTTATCTCTGTTACTTCTTTCTGTATCGTCTTTCCATCTTCTCTATGGTTATTACTTCTTATAGCAATCCATTATAGCCTTGGTAAGTTTAAAATTTAAAATCGTGTGGAGAATAGAAGCCTGAAAGATAGCATGGAGCCTTAGAAAGAGTACTGAAGCCTGGCAATCTGGTGTAACCTATGGATCCCTTCTCAGAATAATGATTTTTTAAATGCATAAAATACAAGGGAAACCAATTATATTTAAATAGTCATCTGTCTATATATCTATACATAAACATAGAGACATACATACCCACACATACATATATGTGTTCACATACCACAGGCTACAAAACCTTGGTCTGGGGAATGGGGTTTCCTATGCCAAAGGAACACGAAGAATACCAACAGAATTGCTGTGGTGAATAAATCAAATTAGAAAAGATACCATTTTTTTTGTTTTTCAAAAACTTGCATTTTATATACATACATGCAAATATATATTTAAAGCACAGAGATTTTTTATTGTCCCCTCCCCCCCCAGCCACACCATTCCAAATTCTCTCCCTCCTCCACTCATCAAGAAGGCAAAAACAACAAAATTTATAACAAATCTGTATAATCAGGCACAAAAAAATTTGTTAACCATGTTTCTCCTAAAAAAAGCAAGGAAAAGAAAAAATTATGCTTCAATCTGCACTCTGAATCTCTCAGTTCCCTAATTGGAGTCTGACAGCATGTTTCACCATGAATCCTTTGGAATTGTGGGTTGATATGTTGATCAGAGTCATTGAGGGAAAAGACACCTTTTGTAAGAGTTCAAATTCCTATGATATAGTGAAAGGAGCACCAGGATCAGGAAACTTTGGTTGGATTATTGGCTTTGTTGTATTCTTATACTGTGACCATAGAGAAGTCATGCAATCTTTCTGAGTTAATCATTTATAAAAGGAGGATGTTTGGCCAGATGACCTCAGATGGCCCTTCCAGTTCTAAATCTATGATCCTATGATTCCTTGCATTAGTACTCTTTACCATGGCATAGTGGACCTTTGCTTCCAAAGACTCACTAGTTGCTTTTGGCTTCTTACTCTTGGAACTGGGGCCACTTCAGATTTTGCTGCTCAGACCCAGCTTTCCTACTGCATGGAACGGTCTTTGTTTTCAGTGCTGTGGGGGCGGGGCATATTGCCCCTGTCCTACCATAGATTAGGGTGGAGGTTTGGAAGAGAGGCTCTCATTGAGGCCCCCTAATTGGTTAAGGTCAGATAATTACTGACTGCTAGGTAGTCTAATACTACTCTACACTGTCTACCAGACAATATGTTTTAAGTAGCCTACATTCTGAAAGAACTTGAAATATGAGGTGATTAGGGTTCCTCATTTCACCATATGCCAACCTCCACTGAAATTGGAGTGCTAGGTGGCAAAGTAGATAAGAGTGCCAGGCCTGGAGTCAGGAAGACCTAAGTTCAAACCAGGCTTCTGACTGTATTAGCTGTGTGACCCTGGGCAAGTCACTTAGCCTTTTCTGTTTCCCCTTCTGTAAAATGAGCTAGAGAAGATGGCAAAACACTACAGTATCTTTGCCCAGAAAACCCCAAATGGAACCATGAAGAGCTGAGCTTGACTAAAATGACTGAACAACCAGAAGCTTGTGTTGTGGTTATCTTTCTTCCCTTCCATTTTGTTTGTCTGTTAGAGGTAAGATGGTATCTATAGTAGGATGGACTTCTTGAGGACTCAGCTGAATTTGTTTCATTCTCTGGGTTCCAAGAGTTCCAAGAGTTCTAGAATATGATACTTTGGTGAAATAGGCAGCATGATGTAGTAGATGAAACAAAGGACTGGAAGTCAGGATATAAGGGTTCTAGTCCCAGCTCTGCCATAATCTTATTTTAAGAAACATTAAATGCCATATGTAAGGCACTATGCTAGTTGCTGAGGGATATGAAGACAGAAACAAGGCAAATTTTGCCCTCAAGGAGTTTACATCCTTTTTGAGAGATACTGTGTGACCAGCTATGGACATATAGCTTCATTTTTCCTGGGCCTCAGTTTCCTCATATGTTAAATAAAGGGACTGGATAAGGCAACCTCTATGATCTCTTGCAGCTATACAATTATGATCATCTGTCAAAATTTCATGATCAAACATTTTATTATTGTAAGCTTCTTGAAGGCAGAGACTGTTGTTTTTGGATCTCCAGCCTTTTTTTTTTTTTAAACCCATGTCTTCTGTCTTAGAAGTGATAGTACAAATTAGTTACAAGGCAGGAGACTGGTAAGGGCTAGGTAATTGGGGTTAATTGACTTACCCAGGGATATACCACGAGGAAGCGTCTGGGGCCAGATTTGAATCCTGGATTGCCCTTCTCTAGGTCTGGCTTTCTATCCATGGAACTACCTCACTGTATCCATAGTCTAGGTTCTTAATAACTTTTGTTTTGAATGAATGAATTGCATGACCTGCTCCTACTGTCTCATGGAGAAATATGGTCTTTAAGGGTTTCAGTGGTAGTTACAAGTCAGAGGAGGTATACCATGAAATTTACCCTTTGGGGACAGGCTAGACTGGGGCTCCAGTTGTCTTAATGTTGTGTCTGACATGGCAACCAGAAAAGCTGATGGCATCATAAATCGCATTCAGAAGAAGCATAGAATTCAGAAAGAGGGAGGCGATGATTTAATCCAATCCTCGTTCATGCAAGGCACTGTGCTAAGTATTTGGGATACAGACAGAAAAATCAGATCTTGCCTTCCAGGGAGCTTACATTTTCCTAGACAAGCTTATAGTCATTCCCTGGTTCTGGTCAGATCACATTTAGGTTATTGTATCTAGTTTTGGATACCATCTCTTAGAAATAATAATGACTGACATTAATGTAGCTCTTTAAGGTTTACAAAGTTCTTTAATATCTTAAATGGGGGCAGCTAGGTAGCACAGTAGACAGAGCACCAACCCTGGAGTTGGGAGGACCTGGATTCAAATTTGACCTCAGACATTTCCTAGCTGTGTAACCCAGGGTGTCACCTAACCTCAGTTGCCTAACCCTTACTGTTCTTCTGTTTTTAGAATTGATACTAAAACAGAAGGTAAGGGTTAAGATACTTTTACCTCATTTATTTCCAAAAGCAATAACAGAGAGGCAACAAAGTGTCCTAGTTAGGGGCACTGGACTTTTGAGTCAGGATGAGCTAAGTTCAGGTTATGCCTCCAACACTTAATAATGTTATGACCCTGGAAAAACTCTTGTGCTCTCTGTGACTCACAGAGAATTGTAGTTAGCAGCCATAAGGCTCCTTCGACCTCTAAATTCATGAGCCTACGAATTATGTGAAGTAGATAACTACAGTTATGTTGTTCAACTGTGTCAGTCCTATCCATCTCTTTGTGACCCCATTTGGGGTTTTCTTGGCAGAGATCCTGGAGTGGTTTGTCATCTCCTTTTCCATTTCATTTCATAGATGAGGAAACTAAGGCAAATGGGCTAAATGACTTGCCCAGGGTCATACAGCTAGTAAGTGTTTGAGGCCAGATTTGAACTGTGAGGTAGTAACTATAGTTATTATCTATATTTTCTCAAAGGAGGAAATGGAATTAAATTCATAGAGGTTAAAAGAATTATCTATGGTTGCATAACTAGTAAGAATAAGAGGTTATATTCAGACCTAGATCTATTTCAAATCCATCCCTCTCTTACATTATGAAGGAGATTTCTAGGTTATGATGCATTCAGAGGAGGGTGATCAGGATGGCAAAAAGGGCCTTGAGATCACGCCCTATAAGGATTATCACTGTGAAGGAAAGGGATGCTTAGCCTGGAAAAGAGAAGAACCAGAGAAGGACCTCATAGCTGTCTCCAGGCACTTGAGTATCAGCTCTATGGAATAGGTGCTGGATTTGTTCAATGTGGCCCCATGGGGCAGAACTTGGAGCAATGGATAGAAGTTGCTGGGGTAGATTTGTAAGAAAAAACTACTGTACAAGGCTAGATTTTTTTTAAAACCCTTATCTTCCATCTTGGAGTCAATATTTTGTATTGGCTCCAAAGCAGAAGAGTGGTAAGGATAGGCATTGGGGGTCAAGTGACTTGCCTAGGGTCACACAGCTGGGAAGTGTCTGAGGCTAGATTTGAACTAGGACCTCCCATCTCTAGGTCTAGCTTTCAATCCACTGAGCTACCCAGCTGCCCCCCAAGGCTAGATTTTTAAGCCAATAGTTGATCTGGTTGCTGGGAAGGGGATAATTATTGCAATATAGATTGAACTAAATGGCCACTGAGTTTCCTTTTCAGTTTAAGATTCTGTGGTTCTGGTCTGAACTCTGTTCAAAAGAAGAATTTGTCTTTGCTTTCCTTTTCCAAGAAGAGAAATTACGAGAAGAAAGATTCTGAATTCAGTGGCCCTATCTATCCCTTCAGCTGCCTGCAGATCTACTTGTTAGCAGATCCTACCCTTGCTTGTTCCTCACAGCTGCCCTGTCCTTTTCAACTGGGAATGTAATTAAATGTTTGGACTTTCCTGGAGGCCTCTTTAACTGGCTTCAAACCTCTGTTTCCATAAGTAAATATTAAATATCCCTCTGCAGGCTGGTTGGGGGGGGGTGGTCAGCAAAATGGATTTTGCTCAGGAATATCCAGGCACTCAAGAAAAGAAAGCTTCTTCCTCCATCCCTGAGCATTTGAATATTCCTGTCTAAAGAGAAGGAGCACTCCTGCCCCTGGATACAACTCACTCCATTCCCTTGGGCTTTTGGAGGTGTCACTTTCAAGACCGTGCTTGTGATGGATTCAGAATATGAGTCAAGAAGATTGGACATAGATGGTGTAAAGATTGAAATTAATATTCAATGCCTCCAAAGTATGATATTTATAAGGATTTTATTTAAAAAGCCCTGGGGAAGAACCTCACTCACCCTTCCCTCATCATTTTTCATCATAACAATGGACATAGATTGTTTTTTGATTGACTCTTATTTTAAAACATTATAAATTTATTCATTAAAAAATCCTTACCTTCTATCTTAGAATCATTACTATGTATTGGTTCCAAGGCAGAAGAATGGTAAGGGATAGGTATTAAGTGACTTGCTCAGAGTCACACAGCTAGGAAGTATCTGAGTCAGATTTGAACTCAGGACCTCTGGTCTCTAGGCCTTGCTCTCAATCCACTGAGCTACCCAGCTGCCCCCAAATTTATTCATTTTTAACATTCTTTTAAAGTTTTAAGATCCAGATTCTCTCACTACCTCCCACCCTCCCATCACCCACTGAGAAGGCAAGCAAAATTATATCAATTAATTATATATGTGAAATCATACAAAACATATTTCCAAAAAAAAAGCAAAAACTCATACTTCAGTCTACATTCAGAGTTTATCAGTTCTCTCTGTGAAGGCAGATAGCATTTAAAAAATTATGTGCCCTTTGGAATTGTCTCAGACCATTATTGATCAGAGTAGCAAAGTCCTTTACAGTTTTTAAAAAATTTTAATTTCAAATGAAAAAATTTGCTTATTTCTTAATTACATGTGAATTTTTTAAACATTAAAAACTGTTTATAATATTAAAAACTGTTTCAAATTTTCTCTCTTTCTCTCTCCTCACCCTTGAAAAGATAAGCAATTTGATATGGAGTATAGATGGGGCAGCTGGTGGTGCAGTGGATGAAACATTGGGCTTGGAGTTAGGAAGAGCTGAGTTCAAATTTGACCTAAGACACTTACTAGCTATGTGACACCAGGCAAATGATTTAACCCTGGTTGACTCAGTTTCCTCATATGTAAAATGAGTCGAAGAAGGAAATGATGAACCATTTCAATATTTTTGCCAAGAAACCCCCAAATAGAGTCACAAAAAGTTGGGCATGGCTGAAGTTATTGAATGACAATATATGTGAAGTCATGTGAAACTTATTTCCATATTAGTCATGTTGCCAAAAAAATGCCCACACAGACAAGACCCCGCCCAAGAAAAATAAAGAAAGTTAGAAGATATATACCTTTATCCGCATTCAGACTCCATCAGTTCTTTTTCTGGAGATGGATAGCATTTTTCAAAGTAAGTCCTTTGGAATTGTCTTGGATCATTGTATTGCTCAGAATAGCTAAATCATTCACAGTTGATCTTTGTACCATATTGAAGTCAGTGTACAGCATTCTGGTTTTGTTCATTTCACTTGGCAACAATTCATATAAATTTTTCCAGAGTTTTCTGAAGCCATCATTTTCTTTTCTCATTTCTTGTAGCTCAATAGTATTCTATCACAATCACATATCACAACTTGTTCAGCCATTCCCCAATTGTTGAACATATCTTTAATTTCCAGTTCTTTGACACCATAAAAGAGTTACTATAAGTATGTTTATACATATAAGTCCTTTTCCTTATCCTTTGATATCTTTTGGATACTGTGTGAAGTAAAATATGTAAGGGACCTTAATCCCACACACCCCAGTGGCAGGACATAGGAGTCAGAGAGTCATGTACAGCCAGCACATGGGGAGTAGGGGGGCGGGGCTGGCTGTGTCCTCCAATGTTTCTATGGAGGGAGGAACTATAGGTTTAAAAAAACCAGCAGAAGATGTAGAGAATTCTCTTTACTCTGGACCAGGATCTCGAACTAACTGGCTCTCTGGGTTTTTTCTCTGTCTGCTCTCTTATTTTACTGGGTCACCTCTGACATAAAGTTAGAAAGACTGAAATCTATTTCTCTCTTTCTCTTTACTAATAATAGATGCTTACAAATAGATGCTTATAAATATTTTATAACAATACAGGCCTAATAGTGGTATTTCTGGGACAAAGAATGTATACAGTTTTATAGCCCTTTGGCATAATTCTAAATTGCCTTTCAGAGCGGTTGAATCAGTTCACAATTCCACCAACAATGCATTAGTGTCCCAAATTTGTTTCCAATATTTATCATTTTCCTTTACTGTCATATTGGCCAATCTGATAGGTTTAAGGTGATCCCTCAGAGTTGTTTTAATTTGCATTTCTTTAATCAAGAGTCATTTAGAACATTTTTTTCATACGGCTATACCTAGCTTTGACGTCTTCTAAAAACTGTTAGTCATAGGGTTTTTTAGAAGGGATCAAACAAATTCATAATTTATTTTGCTGATGTCATTTTGGAAACCCTGCTACCTTCTCTAAACTCATAAGAACCAGATACTTTGTGGGGCCAGTGGGACTTTCTTGCCAGCAGGAGATTGGGCTAATGGAGGGATAGGCAAGACTGTTTTGACACAGCATAAGCAACTGCTGATGAGGCTTGGGCTGGGTGGAGTCCAGTGTGATATCTTCTCTAACTGTAATCTCAGTTCCAGCATCAGGCAGAAAATGAACACCTGGCATGTGGGTGTCCTTGGGTCTCTCCACCCCACCTCCCACATATTTTGCGGTTCTGGCCACAGTCCATCCTGTCTCCATATCCGAAACCTTCTACTTCCTGTTCAGTTAATTTCACATATATTTTTAAATGAGTTGAATAACCTCAAACAGGAAAAAAAAGTTGTGCTTAGACTTCAAAGTTACCTAGGCAGAACTAAGAACAATGGGTAGAACTTGCAAAGAAGCAAATTTAGACCCAGTCAGGAAAAACTTCTTATAGCCCAAGATAGAGCTATCTTGGGAGACCATTGAAGGTCTTCAAGCAGAGGCTGTGTGGCCACATAGTAGAGATTTATTTTTGCATGGGAGTTGATCTAGATGGTTAACTGGGTCCCTTCCATGTCTGAGATGATGTATTTCTATAGTTTTGGACTTGTTTGCCTGTCCTTTCTGAGCAGACTGAAGAAGGGAGAGATACAGTCAGGCTCTGAACCCTCTACTTAGTGAGAACTGTTTCCTGAATTCCCCTCTGCCTCAAATAATCATTCTTATCTGTTCACAAGCTTGGCCCATCTTGAACTGTGGTTCTAGATTTGTAGAATAGGAGAACTGGGGCTTTGGAGGCCAGTTCCTCACCTTCTTCATTTTTCAGAAGATGAAAGTAAAACCCAGATTGATGCAAAACCTAAACAGCAAAGGTTTGGAATGCACACCTTCTTCATCTTCACTTCCCAGAATCCTATCTCTCCTCCTCCCCAATCCCACCCCCCAAGTTCAGTGTGGGTGCAAACTCCTCTATGACATCTTTCTCCTCTGTGAGACTTAGTTGTTAGTGCTCTCTGCCTTGACTCCTCAAATTACTTTGTATTTATATTTCTGTGTACATAGTGCATTTCCCTTTGAGGCAGCTAGTTGGCAAAGTTGGCACAGTGGATAGAGTGCTTGGCCAGGAGTCAGGAAGATCTGCATTCAAATCTGGACTTAGATATATTCTAGTCGTGTGAACCTGGGCAAATTATTTAACCATATTTGCTTCAGTTTCCTCATCCCAGGCAAGTCCCTTAACTTCTGTTTGTCTCATTTTTTCAATGAGGATAATTATAACACCTACCTCCCAGGGTTGCGGTGAGGATGGAATGAGATAATATTTTTAAAGTATTTAAAATATAGTAGATATTTAATAAATGCTTATTCGCTTTCTTCCCTTTTGAAATGTAAGCTTCTGACATAATAATAATTTCCATTTTTCTTGTCTTTGAGTCTCTAGCACCTAGAACAAAGTTCCGAACATATTAGATTTGTGATGGGGAACATTTTGGAACTTTTTTAGGGACACTGTGCCATGCCCTGTCAGACTTCATGCTGGTGCCTGCCCCCCATCGTGTGCCATGCCCCGTCCTCAACTGCATGCCCCACCCCCTGACTGTGTCCAGGGTTGTGGCTGGCAATGTTGCATTAGGATACCAGTATGTGTAATTAGAGCAATGGTTACCAAACTTTTTTGGCCTACTGCCCCCTTTCCAGAAAAAATATTACTTAGCGCCCCCTGTCACATACTATCACTACCTCCTTACAGTTATTCACCGCCCCCAAATGCACCTGTGACCATCACCACCCTCTTGGATCGCTGCAGCACCCACCAGGGGGTGGTGGTGCCCACTTTGGGAATCACTGAATTAGAGGAATACATCATGTAATAATGAAACTAAAGCTTATATGGATGAAGCTATTATAACTCTATAATAATATTGATGATATTAATAACAAAATGGTAATAGCTAATTATTATAATTAGCTAAAGCTGCCAGGGCCAAACTGGTTTCAGGTGGTGGATTGAAGACCAGATGCAGTCTAATACAACTTGTATTTATTATGGAGGAGAGGTATAAAAAGGAAAACAGGAGGTAGGAATAAGGCAGGAAATCTATAAATCCCTAATACTAAGATGTCTAAATAGCACAACCCCCCAAAACTGGCTCCTCATAGAGCTTCTTCTTTGTCTACTATGCTTAACTATACTCTCTGACTAAAGATAAAATTCTATCTTACTATCTTATCCTAAGCTAAATTATAAAATCTTAAATTGATATGAATTCTTTATCTTCAAACACCTCCTCAAAATAATATATTAAATCAACTTTCAAATATAACTGCCAGTTTCTCCGTGAAGAAACTGACTCAGCTCCTCTCTTTACCTCAACTCCAATGGTCCAATGACTGTCTGTCAGTTCACACAAAACAGCTCTCTAGCGCCTTCAGGTTCTGAAGAGAAAAACTTCAGTAAACACATTCTCGGCTCAGTATGAATCTCAAATTTCAAATCAAAATGTCTCAAATAACAAACAAATCTTCTTTCCTGTCAGAGAATAGACCCAGCCACCAACTGTCTCCAAAACAAATCAGAGAGACTGGACCCAGAACTCCCAACTAACTCTCTTTTATGCTTAAAGAGCCCTCTGCAAGGACAATTCTGAGGGATTTATGAGAAAGAACACTATCCACATCCAGAAAGGACTGTGGGAGTAGAAACACAGAAGAAAAACAACTGCTTGATCACATGGTTCGATGGGGATATGATTGGGGATGTAGACTCTAAATGATCACCCTAGTGCAACTATCAATAATATGGAAATAGATCTTGATCAATGACACATATAAAACCCAGTGGAATTGCGTGTTGGCTACAGGGGTGGAGGGTGGGAGGAGGGGAGAGAAAGAACATGAATCGTAACCATGGAAAAATTTTCTTAATTAATCAATTAAAATAAAATTAAAAATAAAGAGCTCTCTGCAAGTTCTGTGGGTTCTCTCTCTTAAAGGGGACAGCATAAAAATGGACAAACCCTTTCTCTGACCTGAAACCTGTTCTTAATGAAAGCTAAATAAATTCTTATCACTGCTGGGGGGTTACCAGCAGTCCAGTTCCCCTTGGGGGCGGGTCAATTGAGCGAAAATGAAGTGAGAAGAGCCAGAGACCGAGTAGGTTTGCAGTGGCTGATCTGAAGTGCCATCTGTTGATTTTAATTTTTATACCCTCTTTTCTTTATGATCTCATACAGGTTTTTTTCCCATACATTCAAAATCACATATTAACTTTTGAAACATCACAAGATTGACATTTACTAATTATCTTACTGTGGTTAAACAAAGAAGCAAGCTTGTCAAAAATTATTCATTATGGGCTGGCTTAGTTTGAACTTGTTCTTTTCAGCCATGCGTAAGGTACAAGTACATCAGTTCCTAGCTAAACATAATAGTTAATTATATTTTAACTAATTATATTATGTATATAGTTATGTTATACTATTCATTCCCATCATCAATCAAGGAGATAGTTATGGTAGTTGATTACATCCAATAAGATACAATAATATCAGTCTGGTCCAATGTTTTGTTCCCATGGTGTTTTTTCTGTTATAGGATCTCTAAGAATACAGTTCTGGTAGGGTGATTCTGTGCTAGTTTGTCATTGCCACAATTTCCTTGTGTTTCACTGTTTCTATGGTCTGTAGGAGTTTGGGAACAAACTCAGGCCAGGTATTTTCTTGCTGGGAACTTTAGAAACTTACATTAACTCACTAACTGCTGGTTTTCTGCTGGGCTGATTCTAGGGGAAATTTCTATACTCTAAGGGGTTGTACAGGGGTTTATTTTTGGATAGTGGGTATTCTTTGGCTGTGATTGTTCTTGCCATGAACCTGTATTGTTTTTCTGTGTCTCCTTTGAGCTGAATAAGGATATTGATTGCAATAATTTCAATGCAAGTGAATGTCACTGTAAAAAGAATCATATAGGGTAAACTGTGTGTGGAATCTCCATCCTCCTGACAACCTGCTGTGCTGGATTGTCAGAGCATGTGAGTAGATGTGCTAACCTCACAGCCTCGATAGCTTCCAGCATATCACAGCATCATCATTTCCTTCCTGGAGGTGACAGGGCTCCCAGGGCAATTTCTACACAGTGCATGAGTGATATTAAAAGGAAAAGGGTCAGTGACCGTTCAACCCTTATCAAAACACTTATGCTGGAAGGGGTCTTGATTAATCTATCCATACTGAATGAGCATCATCCCCTCTTTGTTGGGCCTGGGGATATTCAAAGTGAAAGCTGCTGCTAGAACTGGAGTGAAAGCAAATTTCATTTGGGAGGCCTTTGAGGCACCCAGCTAGGCTGTGTTCAGCTCCTGCAACAGTGGAGAGATGCTAGAATGCCCCACCCCCTGCATTTAGGGGTGGGCTGACCAAGGCAGGGGCCTGTGCATGCCCATGGAGAGGCCCCTGTGTGCCAT
Source organism: Gracilinanus agilis (assembly GCF_016433145.1). NCBI lineage: Eukaryota > Metazoa > Chordata > Mammalia > Didelphimorphia > Didelphidae > Gracilinanus > Gracilinanus agilis. The sequence goes on along the minus strand of NC_058133.1, from coordinate 161,452,994 downwards.
CTTTGGCGCACATACCATAGGTTTGCCATCACGGGTCTACATGATTATAATTCTCTACTGCACAGGACTTATAGGATCAATAAATGTTTGATACATTGAATAAAATTAAATAGTAGCAAAGCTAAATCTAAGTGCCAGATCTCGTGTTTTCCAACCCATTGCTATTTCACTTATTAGAGACTCTCTTTTCCTGATATTTTCTTGTCTCTCTTGTACTCTGAAGTTCTAGAATCTCAGTTTTACTCTGGGAGATGAGCATGAGGGAGTCTGACACCAAATTGCTCCTTGTGGATCTCAATAGGACAAGGTGCTTCAGCCACACCTGGACCCTTGTTGGAAGGTGATGGCTTGGCCTTTCTACCTTGCATCATCTTTAATGTCATAATGATGTCAAATATCTTTTATGTGCTGGGGCTTTATTTGATGATAGGTTAAATGGATAATAATGGCATTTGAGATTTGTACGATATTTTGTGATTTATGAAAAAATGCTTTCACACTGGTTATCTCATTGATCCACTGGGTATCTTGTAAGGTTAGGAAGGACAAGTATAATTATTCCCATTTGACAGATGAGGAAACAGAAGCACACAGTGAAGCAACTTACTCAAGATCATAGAGTTGTACAGTCCAGGGATGTGCTGGAGCCAACTCCAAATGACTCATGAGAGCTGATTATTAAATTGTCAGTGTGAGAATTTAAATCTGGGAAAGCTACAATTTAGGACTTGATTAATTGCTTTGTTAATTGTCTCCATTTAAGAAAGAGATGGAAAAATTTTAATAATTCAAACTGAACTTAAAAGTGTGTTATGAGTATGTGCATTTTTTTTAAATTAAAGGGTAGACTGTTAAACATTTACCAGAATACTTCTGGTTGTACCAAAACCTTGGTTTTCTGATTCCTACTCTGTGTGTCTTCAAATCCCACCCCTAACACTATAGTTATTTTTGTTATTGAGTCATTTCAGTCATGCTTGACTCTTCATGACCCCATTTGGCATTTTCTTGGCAAAGGTATTGGAGTGTTTGCCATTTCCTTCTCCAGCTCATTGTACAGATGAGGATCTGAGGCAGATACATCTAAATGACTTGCCCAGGATCACAGAGCTAATAAGTTTCTGACTCTAGATTTGAATTCATGAAGATGAGTCTTCTTGATTCCAAGTCCAGTGCTCTATCCACCGTGCCACCTTGCTGCCCATTATTAGTTATGCTAGAATGATAAACACTTCACTTTTCTGAACCTCAGTTTCCTCATTTATAAAATGGGGGAGAAGACACCTTTAGCATCCTCATAGAGATGCAATGAGATTATTTGTGCAAAGTGCTTAGTAAAACTTAAAATCAGCCATTTTAATAATTTTATTAACATCTTTATATATTATTATTAATTATATTTAAATATTATGTTACCTATATACTGTATTACTTATTATTTTATACTTTATGCATATCTTAGAATAAAGCAACTGCTTTAATTAATTTAATTAAAATAATTTAATAATTTCCCTTCCTAGAAACACAAAATCTCATAGTTTGATTCCCATCTAGGCTACCTCAAAACTGATCAGGAATTGTCTCCATGAAACTCTGACAAAGGTCACTCATCCTTCTCTTGAACACCTCCAAGGATGAGGAAATACTTACTACCTCTGGAGGCAGTCTTTTCCGCCTTTAAACAATGCTAATTGGTGGAAGATTTTTTCCTTACACTGAGTTGAACTTTGCCTCTCTTCAACTTTTACCCAATGCTTCTAGTTCTACCCTTAAGGGTAAAGCAGGACAAACCTAGGTCTTTCATATGACAGTTCTTCAAATGTCTGAGAAATCCTCTCTAAGTCTTCTCCAGGCTACACGTCACTAGCTGTTTCAATCAAACCAACGGAATGGATGTATTTATTAGTGCATACACTAATGGATGGCCATTGAATGGCTTTTTGAAAACTTCAACAGATTATCAATGCTAATTATTAGTCAGTAAACCAGCCTGAGAGTCAGGAAAATCTGAGCTCAGGGACAGCCTCTGACACTCATTGGCTCTAGGCAAATTATCAGACCTCTCACTGATCTAGGTGACTCTTAAATCTCTCCCATGCAGAACAAGAGCTTATCTGCTTTGGCAGAGGTGTGTTCTCCTTATATCAGTGATATCATAAATGCAGACCAAAAATAGAAAAGTATATTTTATATTCCTCTGGGGAATTCTGTCTTACACCAAGAAATAAAAATACCATGTTGGTGCCCTACCCTATTTGTAAATTTTGAGCATCCCATGAGGTCTGTCAGTTCCTCAAAGGCAAGGGACCATGTTTCCTTTACATCTGTCTTTTTCACGGACAGCCCAGGCTTCCAGTTCAGTGCCTTGTACCTCGGGAAGGGACACTGACTGACCTGGTAGTGGGGTGGGGGGAGATAGGGATAGACAGAGAGAAACAGGGGGGAGAGAAAGAGGGAGAGGGAGAAGGAGAGAGGCAGAAAGACAGAGAGAGACAGAGACAGAGAGGCAGAGACAGAGACAGAGAGACAGAGAGGAAGGGAGGGAGGAAGGAAGAGATAGAGAGGGGGACAGGCAGGCAAGAGAAAGAGAGAAAGAGAGTCAGACAGACAGAGAGACAGACACAAAGAGAGAGCTGTGAATAAAAAAAAAGCTATGGAGTAGTACTGAGCCTTGGGTTAGAATTTCAGTTGATCAGTATTCTAATTGTGATTTTATCACTATCTATCCTTGAGCAGGCTGATAAAACAGCAACAACTCACATTTGTATGGTGCTTTAAGATGTACAGAATGCTCTCTACCCCCCACAACAATGCTATGACATAGGTGATTCAAGTATCATCTCTATTTTGTAGGCTAGGAAATTTAGGTCCAAAGAGATTATATATTTTGAGTTTCTTAAAGTCACACATAGTTAGGAAGTACCACAACTGAGATTTGAGTCCAGATTTCCTGGACCCAAGTCTAGTTCTCATTCCATGCTGCTTTAAATGTCTAGGCTTTACTTTACTAACATTATACCTGTATAATGAGGGAGTTGGGCTAGAATCAGGGCTTCTTAACTTTTTTGTGTCATAGATTCCTTTTGTTGTGTGTTACGAAGCTTATGAAATCAGAATGTTTTAAAAATTCATGATATAAAACACACAAGATTAAAAAGGAAATAAATTATAACAAAACAGAAAACAGTTCTCCCTCTCTCTCTCTCTCTCTCTCTCTCTCTCTCTCTCTCTCTCTATATATATATATATATATATATATATATATATATCCCAAACTCCAAGTTCACAGACATTAGGGAAGAACGTTTCACCTAGATGTTCTCTAAATTCCTTTCTGGGTCTGACTAAATTCTAATTCTACCTCAGATACCTTCCTGGAGAGATGTGGTCATTCTTTATTTATTTTTTTTTTTACCTTCCGTCTTAGAATCAATACTGTATATTGATTCCAAGGCAGATGAGCTAGGCAATGGGGGTTAAATGACTTGCCCAGGGTCACACAGCTAGTAAGTATCTGAGGTCAGATTTGAACCCAGGGCCTCCCATCTCTAGGTCTGTCTCTCAATCCACTGAACCATCCAGCTGCCCCCTCAAATGGTCATTATTGATGAGCTTCATTCTGTGTCTCCATCCAATGAAATTTTGTGCTATATTAGGAGGGTCAGACTGTCCTAGAGTAGAGTGAGGTGATAGTCCTGTTGTGCTCTGTATTGATCTGAACACAGCTGGGTTACTGTGTTCAGTTCTGGGTATCACATTTTTGTTGTTGTTCAGTTATTCCAGTCATGTCTGACTTTTAGTGATTCCATTTGAGGTTTTCTTGGAAAAGAAACTGGAGTGATTTGCCATTTCCTTCTTTAGTTAATTTTGTGAGGAAACTGAGGCAATCAGAGTTAAGTGACTTGATTGTTTATTTGTTTCAGTTGTGTCTGACTCTTCATGACCACATTCGTGGTTTTCTTGGCAAAGACACTGGAGTGGTTTGCCATTTCCTTCTCTAGCTCATTTTACATATGAAGAAACTGAGGCAAACTGAGTAAAATGTCTCACAGCTAGGAAGTGTTCGAGGTTGGATTTGAACTCAGAGAGCTGAGACTTCTGGAGTCTAGATCTGGCACTCTATCTACTTGGTCATCTAATTGTCTCTTTCACATTTTAGGAAGGGCATTAATAAACTGGAAACTGTCTAGGGGAGAGTGGAATGGCGAAGGGTCTCTTGTCCATGCTATATTAATATAAGATGAAAGAATTGGGATCAAAGACATGGAGAAGAGAAGACTGTGGGGATGTGATAGCCCTCTTCAAGTATCTGAAGGGCTGTTAAATGAAGGAGAGAATAGGATTGATCTCTGAGGGAATAACTAGAAAAAAAGAATAGAATTTGCAATACCACTACTAGGTCTGTATCCAAAGAAGTTTTAAAAATATAGAAAAAGACTTATTTGTATAAAAATATCTATAGCAGTTTTTTTCTGTGTTATCAAAGAATTGGAAATTAAGGGAATGCCCATAAATTGAGGAATGGCTGAGTTGTGAAATACTATTATAATAGAATACTATGGTGCTATAAAAAATGAAGAGAAGCATGATTTTAGAAAAACTTGAAAAGACCTACATGAACTGATAACAAAGTAAAATGAATAGTACCAGAAGAACATTGCTCACAGTAACAACAGCATTGTATAATGAAAAATTGTGAATGACTTAGCTATTCTTAGCAATGTAGTGATCCAGTACAATCCCCAAGGATTCATAATGAATAATGCCATCTGTTTCTAAAGAAAGAACTGAAGAGAATGAATACAGAGTAAAACTATATTTTAGTTTTTTCTCTTCATTTTCTTTTGTTAGAGTTGTATTCTACAAAATGTCTGCTATGGAAAATTTTTTAGGGAGACTCAAAATTAAAAAAAAAGTTTAAAATGGATTTTACATATAATTGAGGGAAAATATGTAAAATTAAAAAAAGTAATTTTATCTATATTTCATTGTCTTTTATTTTGTGTATTGTATTGTATTTTGGGGTGGGGCAGTTAGGTGGAGTACTGGGCCTGAAGTCAGGAAGACTCATCTTCCTTAAGTTCAAATCTAGTCTCAGACACTTACTATCTGTATGACTCTATGTAAATAATTTATCCCTGTTTGCCTTAGTTTCCTCATCTGTAAAATTAATTAGAGAAGGAAATGGCAAATCGCTTCAGTATCTTTACCGAGAAAACCCCAAATGGGGTCACAAAGAGTCAGATATGACTGAAACAGCTGAACAACAAATTGTATTTTTATTTATTTTGTCAAATGTTTCTCAACTAAATTTTAATCTAGTTCCCCCCATATTTAGGAGTTTTAGAGAGAGGCAGGCCAATGTATTTGATTCCTTTGATCTAGATTTGTTCAGAGGTATGCTAATAGATATTTAACAACTGACTGAAAAAAAAATGTGTGCCTGAACACATTTTAAATTTCAACTGCATTATTCGCATTTCCTTGGTTCCTTTCTTAAATCTAGATAATCAACAATATCAGCCCTGATTTGTAGCATTGTTAATTTTTGTAGATTAATGCTTGTACTGAGAATTTAACAATCAGCTATTGGCTAGGTCTAACCCCTTGTTCTTTATCCATGAGGAAACAAAAGAAAAGTGATTTGCTCAAAGTCATACATTTGCATTTTTAGAGACATGGACATACTTTTAAGGACCTCAAAGATCAGTGGGATTTCTAGTGCCATGTTGAGGGGAAGATGTTTTTGGAAAAGTATTCACCAAATTTCAACTTCTTAGCTCACAAGAGCAAGTCATTGCTTCCTGCAGCCACTGATAAGACTGGTCCTTACTGGACTGCTTCCCTATTTCACAAAGCTTTTCATTTCATTTCGCCCCCTCAGGTTGTGGACCCTCTTACCTTTAGCCGACTGTTTCATAAATTGCTGTTGCCAAATGAATTATACAGTGGCCATCCTTCTAGTAGAGGCTATTGGATGGAACTGTGGATAGAGCACTGGCCTTGGCCATCAGGAGGAACTAAGTTCAAATTTGACCTCAGATACTAGTTACTAGATACTTGGTTACTAGATACTAGATACCTAGTTACCTGGTTACTAGATACCTGGGAAAGTCATTTAATTTTGTTTGTCCCAGTTTCCTCATCTGTAAAATGAGAAGGAAATGGCAAACCACTCCAGTATTTTTGCCAAGAAAACTCCAAATGGGGCCAAGAAGAGTTGAATGTGATTAAATTGACAACAACAACAACCACTTTCTGGTAATGGATATTTCTGAACCTGTCCAGACTGGTCATCATAGGATCATCTGTACAGAGTTAGAAGGGACCTTAGGTCTCACTAGTCTTCCCCTCTTCTTTAAAGAGAAAACCAAAGCTCAGGAAATATGAATGACTTACTCAACTTCTCCCAGATGTTAAGTGGCAAAACCAAGGAACAAATTCCGTTCATCTGACTGCAGATGAAGCACTATTTCTACTACAAGGAAGGAGCCACATTTATTAAGCATCTACAAGATGCCAGGTAATAGTTTTCTAAAAATGTTCTCACTTAAACAACCTTAGCATGTAGGTGCTATTATTATCCTTATTTTATAGTGAAACTGAGGCAGACAATAATTAAGCGAGTTGCCCAGGGTCTCATAGCTAGGAAGTATCTGAGGTCTTATTTGAACTCAGGTCTTGAACTCGGATCTGACCCTAAGACAGTGCGCCACCTACACGCAGGCTCTCTAGATCAGTATTTTCCAGCCTGCCAGGATCTATTAGACAGGGGTCAGCAACCTTTTTGGCCGTGAGAGCCATAAATGCCACATTTTTTAAAATGTAATTTCATGAGAGCCGTACAGTGCTCACAGTGCGGCTCCTGTAACAGCGCCTGAAAAAAATGGACTTTATGGCTCCTGCAGGAAGAGCCATATCTGACCCTCAAAAGAGCCAGATATAGCTCGAGAACCATATGTTGCCAACCCCTGTATTAGAGCATGCAGGCCACTAGCATAGACCTTGAGAATGTGGGATTATTTCTATGTTATCCGGAGGTTTGAAGAATAGGAAGGAAGACTGTGCATTGTGATAATCACAATTAAGTCATCATTCAGTGACTCAGATGCTGCCCCAAACTGTATATCTACTCTGCCTTTAATGCAGCTCCAGTCACAGAGCCAACATGCCACAAGCCCCAGCTTTCCTCCCTAGCTATTGCTTACTCCACCCTCTAAAGCGATGTGAGGGAGTCCCCTTGTCACCCTTGCTGGTCCCCACACCCAAGGGAAGTCCCTTTCTGGCTCGGAGGGAGAGCAGAGAATAGTGGGTGGTGAGGAAAGTACCTTAGAAGCAGCATGGTTTATAGGAAAGCATCCTGGGAGAGACAAAGCCCGAGTTCTTAGTTCTGACATTAGCAAGTTATGTGAATGTGAGCTTCTTTGGCTGTTAGTTTCCTCATCAGAAAAAAATGATAATAAGAAGTTCCTAGCTGACTTCATAGGGATGTTGTAAGGTTAAAATAAAAAAATGTTTCAAAAACGACAAAATACTTTACAAATGTCACATATAAAATATACCTGCAGCTAGAAGATTTAGTGGATAGAAGGCGAGGCGTAAAGACAGAATCAAATATGATCTCAGATATTTACAAGCTATCTGACCTTGGGCAAGCCACTTAAACCTGTTTGCCTCAGTTTCTTCACCTTTAAATGAGCTGGAAAAGGAAATGGCAAACCACACCAAATCTTTGTTAAGAAAATCCCAAATTGTGTTATGAAGCATCTAGCATGACTGAAACAACTCAATGACAAATAATAGATTAAGAATTTTGATCCTTAAAATTCTAAGAACAGGGGAAACTAGGTAGCACAGTGGATAGAGTGCCAGGACTGAAGTTGGGAGGACCTGGGTTCAAATGTGACCTCAGATACTTTCTAGATGTGTGCCCCTGGGCAAGTCACTTAACCTGATTGCCTAACCCTTCCTGCTCTTCTGTTTTAGAATTGATACTAAGTCAGGAGGTAAGGTTTAAAAAAATTAAGAACACTTTTCAAATGATGTTGCCATATTGAACACTTATACTCTCTAAACAAGGTAGAATAGTTTTAAAAATTTCGACACCTAGTTAAAAAACCAAACTAAACTATGTGGGAATATGAATGAAGTGTGATTCAGCCCTGTATAGGAAAGGGATTATAGAAAGTTGAATTGTGGTAGGGTTAAGTTTAAGAATATTGCATGCTGTCTCCAGAATTACTAGCATGAGTTCATTCCAAGAATCCTGGAAGGGATCTTAGAATGTACAGGGAGCTGGAGGAAGGTGTTTGAGTGAGCAACTGCTTCTTCCTGTCCTCAGCTGGGAAAGGAAGGCTGCTGCTTTCTTCTGAGTTTTTCCTACCTTAACCTTTTGTGGAAGAAGGGAAACCTTTAAACTGCCTTTGGAGGTTCCTTTTTCACTGGAGAGAACAGCTTACAGAAGATCTATCTATACCTGCTGTTTTTACCACCACTGCCTGAGATGAGGTTTACCTGAAGACCCTGTTTGTTGGGCTCTGAGGTTCCCACCTCAGAGTCAGACTCAGCTTTGAGTGAACTCAGCCATCTTGGGTTCATTCTTAGTAAATTTGGAGACAACTTCTGAGATAAATAACTAAGTCAGCAACTGAGGATTGTAGTCAGATAGATTAGAAAGGTTTGATGGGAAACTAGCTAGAGCCAGGAAGAAATAGAGTAGCCGAAAGACCTGAAGACTCTATCGTGAGATGGACTTAGATTGAAGGGTTGACATTTTAGGACTTAGAACTAGGGCATCCTTGCGTTTTAACCCTCATATTTGACCCTTGGTTTCTCAATAAGCATAGATACTTTTTATACAAATCATATCTAAAGACTTATATGTGCTGGCCCAGTGAAGGAAAGCTCACTTTGCCTTCCCTTCACAAAAGGGAACTGAGATACTTACAGACAGCCTATTAGGTATCTAACCCAGTTTCCTATCGTGGATATTACCATCTATCAACATTATTATTACACCTGTCATCCTGCCTGCTACTAGAATTGCCCTGAAGATGTTTTCAGTGAATTTTCAGAAGTTGAACTGACATCCTCCATAGCCATACTTTTATCTGTTTCAGCAATAGTCTCCAAAACATTAAATTTAAAAGGAGAATAATAGGATAGGAACCTTTATCAGTATTGATTCTGTATTTCATAGAAAAAGATAAGGGGCCAGCCAGGTGGCTCAGTGGATTGAGAGGTAGGCCTAGAGATGGGAGGTCCTGGGTTCAAATCTGGCCTCAGATACTTCCTAGCTATGTGACCCCAGCTGGACAAGTCACTCAATCCCCAATGCCTAGCCCTTACCACTCTTCTGCCTTGGAACCAATACACAATATTGATTCTAAGACAGAAGGTAAGGGTTAAAAAAAGAAAAAGATGAGAATGAGATAATATAAAGATGATGATGACAATAATTATAAAGATAATAACTATCCTTCCCAGCTAGTCTGCTTTTGGGGTCTGTGGTGATATTGGTGTGCATTGTTATTGTTGTTCAGTTGTTTCACATTCTTTGTGATCCTATTGGGGTTTTTTGGTAAAGATACTTGAGTGGTTTTGTCATTTTCTTCTCTAACTGATTTTACAGATGGGGAAACTGAGACAAAAATATTTTTTTAAACCCTTAAACACCCAGCTGCCCCCTGAGACAAAAAGTAATAAGTGGCCTGCCCAGGGTGACACAGCTAGTTAAGTATCTGAGGCTAGATTTGATCTCAGGAAGATGAGTCTTTCTGATTCCAGGACCAGTACTCTATCCACTGTGCCACCTAGCTATATGTTGCAGCCATATATATGCAGTTCTAATCCATGAATCACTGGGGGATTACTTTTATGTTGTTGCCACTGGAAGAAGTGACTATAATGTAATGAATTCAATTTTAGCTTTGGAGTCAGAGGATATGGGCTTAAATGCTGGTTTTATTATTTTCTGCCTGAATGATTTGGGTAAGTCATTTCCTCTCTCTGGGTCTCAGTGTCTTCGTCAAAAATGATGATATTGGATTAGATGAACTTGAAGTCACCTTCAAGCTATTTGTTTCTAGGCACCTTTTTCCTTTTCTAAGCCTTGTTCTTCTGATTGTGAGATGTAGAGCTTCTTTTTTGCTGAGACCATTTCTTCTCACCCGGTCCAGTGTGACCTAATCCCTACAGATAGCCAAAAGATCCCACACCACCCTTTGCTTGAAAGTGAGACAAGTTACAAGGTGGAGGACAGGAGTCAGATCTCTGTTCTAGTCCAGAGTATCTGTTTGCTGTATGATCTTGGGCAAATCACTTAACATTTCAGTGCTTCAATTTCCTCATTTACAAAATGGAGTGAACACAATTTGTCCTACCTACCTCCCAGAGGCGTTGGAAGCAAAGAACTCTGTAAATTGTCAAGGGTCAACTTCTCTCCATCAGTGAAGGTAGGTGGTCTAGCCCCAACTCCTTTCAGGGACTATTTGGAGACGTCTTTGTCCTTGGAGGCTATTGTAATGCATAAGGCATTGCCAGCTCTGCCTTGCATTACTGAGTCTTTTGAGAAGACAATATTTCTCTGTGGAAGGCCTATTGGAGAAATAGGGTCATGAATAGGGCCTGTTATCTGGATTCCCTACGTAACCAATCCAGGCTGAGGCAGTCTTTGTGTTTGGTCCTGGAAACCTGAGCCCTGAAAAGCTCTGGTACCAGCAGGTTGGTTAATCCAAAAAATAACTTGACCCCTTCAGGAGGCTATTGGAAGTCATTTAGAGAAATGGAGTCTGTAATAAGATATTTTATCTGGATCCCATTACAAAATCATTGGCAAGTAAAACTGTGTGTATGATTTTTTCTGCATTGCATGTCAGGACGAAGACAGAATGAGTTATCTAAGGTAAAAATCTGAGACTCCTCTTTTGACTCCTTTTCAGATCCCCACCTTTTCTTAATATTCTTATTGGAAAGCTTTGAGTCCTTAGCAGACTAGAAGCTACTGAGTTAACAATTTCTCTCCTTGATAATTAAGAAGCCTGAACTCCAAAAAATATGTTACTTAGATAATCAAGGCCAGAGACAGACAAAGCTAGATACGACTTTATCTGACCAGGTGCAGTCCTGTAAATCAAGAGTACAGGACTCAATTTGTTTAGGATCTCTATGAAATATATTTCTGCTCCCAGAATTAACCTCCTACTAATTGGTGGTTGGAATTTTGCCTTTGACCCTGGACCTATCTCTCTACTTTTTAGACTTTAATGGGTTTTTGTATAATTTGTAAGCTCTTCACAGCTGTGATTCTTTCTCTGTGCTCTTTGTGTGAAACCAGTATATATATTAAACTCAAGACTCCATGGCAAGTTAGAGCAGTTATGAGCTAAGCATTTAGTCTGACTGTTCTTATTCCATCCGACGCCACTAAACACCACTCAGGACCCCCCAAAATATAGAGCTGGCTCTCTATATTTCTCCCTTTAGTAACCACAGAATGCCCAAACAGCCTACCTCTCATTGCCAGGATCATATTGGTCATGAAGGCTTTAAATGGCAGCAACACCAACTGAGATTCTAATATGGGATGGGAATATTTTGAGTTTGCTTCTTTCTCTGCCATCTTGGGATGAGGCAAAGGAACTGACCAATAGTTTGACTTTGGTCAGGATGTTGGAGACCAGAACTCAGGTATTTATGTCCCCAAGCACCAGATCTGATCCACCTTTTACTTTTATCCTCATGACCCAGTGTTTTCAGAGGAAACAGGATGATGTGACTATCTTAACATAATCACCATCCTCCATCATCATAGTATACTGTGTGTATATGCCAGTGTATTCCCAATAAACACCGTGTATATGCATAACTCAGATCCTTCCTCTTTCCTACAACTTGCAAACTCTATGTTCTCTTCTCCTACTCCTTGTGATTCAGAATCACCATCAGCAGCATGGAAAACCCCCCTCTCCTGATGCTACTTCCTCAATCTTTCATATCCATTTATCTCAGCCCTATCTCTACCTAATCTCTGACTTCTCCTATCCTCTTTTCCTTTCTATCTCCCTTTCCTTTGTTAAACAAAACCCAACTCCTTTTGAATAAGGGGTACCAGTTTCTCAGGTTCTATGCCAAGTATTCTAATGAAGATCACATTATTTCCTCTACTTGCCACTGAGTGGAAAGAGAGTGTTAGAGAGGAGAAGATGCAGGGTGAGAAAGGGGGGAAGGGCATGCTGTACTCTGCTTTTGAATACCTTTATCTTCCCACTCTTGTACTGTTCACACTGAGATGTGAATCTGAGTTACTCTACATCACTCCTACTACCTGGCTCCATTACTCTTTGTTGTTGTGGTTCATGTGATTCAGGCATGTCTGACTCTTTGTGATACCATTGGCCATTCCCTTTTCCTAGTGTAGAGATTAAAATTAATATGCAAAATATTAAATATTATATTTATAGATTTTTATTAATAATAAACTAACATAAAAAGCTAACTAAAAAGGTATTACCCAGTCTGCTTGCTAGAGCAAAAGAGGAAAAGGGAGGAGCTACAGAACTTATAAAACAATAATGTGACCACATAAATGTGGAGGTGCAGGAGAGATTAAAGGGAATTTTGGGAAATATTAAGGGACTTATGGGGGATGCAGTCCAAAGTTCAAAATTTCCATTTATATACTGGATACTCTCTTTTTTCCCCTGGGGTTTCATGATTTTACCCTCTATTGTTTTTCCTCCTGTGTGTCTTGGTTTCCTTTGCTGACTCATCATTCAGTCTCTACTTGTGGTTGTACCTTCAAACTCTGCTTGGGGCTCTCTTCTTTTCTCTTTCTCTATTCTTTCTTTTGGTGACCATATCAACTTCCTAGGTTTGCGATGGTGAGTGTATAGCACACAGGCCAGAGGGGAATGCTCCCCTCCCCATCTCCATACATGCCTGAGGACATTTCTCACTTCACTTGCCCCTCTGCCCAGCAGCCCAATGGGGACACTTCCTCTCTCCCCCGTCTAGAGTAAGGTGGGGGGCTAACACACTGCGTGAGGGTTTTAGTTTGGGCACTCAAACTCTAAAAGGTTTGTCATCACTGTCCTTGGGTTTAGTTATAATCTCTGTGATGATAACTCCCACAATTATTTATCCAGTTCCAGTCTTTCTACTGAGTTCCAGGTCCACATTGATGTCTATTGTACATTTCAAACTGTAGGTTTCCTAAGACATTTCAAATACAAACTCTTCCAAAATAGAACTTATTATTTGGCCCTTTAAATCCATCCCATCTCATCTCTAAAATTCACCATTTCTCTCAGGAGTAACATCATCTTTCCAGTCTCTCATATCCACAGTCTTGGTATCATTCTCAATTTCTTGTTCTCTCTCATCCTGCATATTTTATCTTGTCTTTCCTACCTCAATGACATCTCTCAAATATTTTTCTTTCTCTATTCATAAGCCACTGATTTAATCCAGACCTTCATTACCTCTTACTTGGACTGTACTCCAATTCTTTTACACAGCAATCAAAGTGATTTTTTTCTTAAGCATGAGTCTAACCATATTACTCTCCAACTCAACAAACTCAATGGCTTCCTATTACCACTAGAATAAATTATAAAAAGCTATTCTCATTGACTTTTTATTTTTTAAAACTTTATTAACATTTTTCAAAATCTCTTTGACTTAAGCAAAAATCCTTACTTCCTATCTTAGAATCCATACTAAGCATCATTTCTAAGAGAGCAAGATAGAAAATTGTAAGGGCTAGGCAATGGAGGTTAAGAGGCTTGTTCAGGGTCATGCAGCTAGGAAGTATCCGAGGCCAAATTTGAAACCAAGATCTCCTATCTCTAGGGTGGCTTTCTATCCACTGAGCCACCTAGATGCCCCTCTCATTGACTTAAAAAAACCCTCTTAACTTCTGTCTCAGAATCAACACTCTGTAGTAGTTCTAAGGCAAAAGAGTGTTAAGGGCTAGGCAATGGGGGTTAAGTGACTTGGCCACAATCACACAGCTAGGAAGTATCTGAATCCAAATTTGAACCAGGACCTCCTGTCTCAAGGTCTGGTTTTCTATCTACTAAACCATCTAAATGCCCTTCTTATTGGCTTTTAAATTTCTTCTCATCTTGACCTTAACTTATTATTTTTCTTCCCAGATTCTGTGGAAATTCTGTGGCCTAGCCAGACAAAAATTCTTGCTCTTTTTCCTTACATGGGACATTCTATCTCCTATCTCAGTATCCTTGTGCTCGTTGTTCCCTTAGCCTGGAATGCACTCCCTTCTTGGCTTCTCTTTGTTGTTATTGTTCAGTTGCGTCTGACTCATCTTGACTCCATTTGGGGTTTTCTTTGCAAATATTCTGGAGTGCTTTGCCATTTCCTTGAGCTCATTTTACATTTGAGGAAACTGAGGAAAAAAGTGTTAAATGATTTATCCAGGTCACACAGCTAGTAAGTGTCTGAGACCAGATTTGAACTCAGGAAGATGAACCTTCTTGACTGCAGATTTGGCATTCTTTCTGCCCCACCCACTTGCCCTTTCTTCTTTTTGTAGAATTCCTTACTTCCCCCAAGACTTAGCTCAAGCACTATCTTCTATTTGAAAAATTTCATGATCTTCGCAACTGCTAGTGCTTTCTCTCCCTAAACTACCTTGTATTTATTTTGCATTTATCTGAATATATGTGTATATGTATATGGACCAATCCATCATGATCATCAGATCCCCATCAGAATGTAAGATACTTGAGAGAAGCAACGGCTTCATTTTTCTTTGTATCCCAAGTACCCAACATAAAGCCTGGCATATAATAAGTGCTTAAAAAAAGAATTGATGGAATAGAATGTTCTATTACTTTTCTAGACTTGGGCAGTCCTTTCTTCTTCCCTCACTCCTATGATTTAGGGTTTAAAATATCCATTTCTTTGTTCTCTCTAGGCCCTTGTTACATTTGCCCCTGCTGGTTCCTGGTTTCTTTCATCAACTTGTCTATTTGCTGGTTTAGCTTCCCAAACTCTTTTTAAAGATTAATGTCTTTGATTTCCCCAAAGTCTTTCCCACTAAGGGTGGGGAATGAGCAGGAAGTTATTAGGAGATGGATTGGGGTAGGACTGGAGGGGAAGAGTGAGCTGGGGAATCCCCATGAGCCTTGGAGAAAATGGTGATTAGGCAGCACATGCACTATGCAAGATTTGATGACCTAACAGTTTGATGGCTGACTTAGAGAAGACTTGCCTTAGTATTCTAAAAATCCCTTAAGACCTCAATTGGTATTCTAGATAGCAATACAACTTTAGCTTACCTGTTGGTGTTATCTCGACCTTCTTCCACACAGACAAAGGGTCCTTCAAATATAGAGAAGATCTCCCAGGCAAGGTCTGAGTCAAAGTTAGACAGGCTCTTCTCTGGGAGATAGATATGTTGTCTGTCCTGATTAACCTTTTTTTGACTGGATTCTGGATTTAAGATCCTCATTTTGTTACTGCTTTTTTGGAGTTTTTGCTCTCTATCCACTGAATGATAAGCATGATGGAGCTCGGTATAGTACTCTCATAGTTACTGGAAAAACATGTAAGCAGGACTAGTTCTATAGTTTGCTCATTTCCTGGCTCAGAGGAAATGCAATAAATGCTTATTGAATTGAATTTCAAAGAAAAGTCACAGAGCACTTCATTTAAGCCTCATATCAACCTTGTGAGGTTGGTGGGCTAACTATTATTGTGGCCATTTTATAACTGAGGAAATTGAGATATAGGTATCTAAAAAATTTCCTAACATCATCCAGGGAGCAAGTAATAGAGTCAAGTTTTGAACCCACTGATGTCAGGATTTATCCATTTAGTCCCAAACTTTAACTGCATTTCAATTTGCCTCCTGGACATCTCCACTTGGTTATTATGCCAGAACCTTAAATTCAATATGTCCAAAATTGAACCATTATTTTATCTTTAGACCTGGCCCTTCCTTCCAACTTTTCTATTTCTCCAGAGGTCACCAGCAGTCTTCAGCTCAGTTAGTCTTGGAACCCAGTGATTATTCCTTTTCTTTACTCCTTTGCATATGCTACAATCAATTCTTCCTCTGTGGTATCTCATTCCCTTCCTCCCATGACCCTACCACCACCCTAGTTAAGTCCCCTCGTTATCTTTTGCCTGATCGATTATAGCATCCTTCTAATTGATGATCTCTGTGACTTCAGTCTCTCTCTTTGCTGATCTACTATCAAAGTAATCTTGCATCATAAATTTGATTACTTAACTCCTTTTACTCAATACCCCAATTCCATGCTCTGGCATTCCAAGCAATTCCTAATTTGGCTTCAGTCTATTTCTCCAACTTAATTTCAGGGTTCTTTCCTTCACATAGTCAGTTAAACTACTTCCTTTCACTTTCCTCTGCTTTGGCTAAACTGTTATTTCTCAATCTCATTCTGCCACTGTCACACAACATCTTACATTTCTGGAATGGACCCTTCCAAGTCCATCTATTAACATCCTCTCCATCTTTCAAGGACCATTTCTTTCATGAGACTTTCCCTAATTTTCAGTACTCAACTTTTTCAAGACTCTCTGTTTGACCTTTTAAATATATTTAGTAATTTCTTGATTTAAAACCTAGTTTAATAATAATAAGTATTTCTGTAGTTCTTTTAAGTTTGCAAAGGGCTTTACAAATCCTGTCTCATTGTATTCTCACAGCAAGCCTGTGAAGTAATTGCTATTATTATCACTACTTTACAGTTGAGGAAACTGAGACAGACAGAGGTTAAGTGATTTGCCTAGGGTGGCACAGTTAGTAAGTGCCTGAAGTAAAATCTGAAGTCCAGTCTTCCTAATTCCAAGTTGTGCATGTTACAGTGCATCATTTGGCTGTTGGTGAATATTTGTGTATACTCTATTCTTTAAATAGTTTTGAAGTCCTTTGAGGGTAGGGACATATTATGTTTTAATTTGGCATCCTTTTCATTCTTATGTTCCCACATGTGTGACAGCCCCTTGCTTAAGAAGGTACTTAAGAAATATTTGTTAAAATAGACCTGAGGAAAGTAAGATGCATGACTGGTATCTTATAATGCTTTAAAAATTTTTTTTAATTTTAAAAATTTAATTAAGAATATTTTTCCATGGTTACATGATTTGTATTCTCTCACTCCCCTTCTTTGTCCCCTCTCCCATAGTCAATGAGCAATTCAAACTGAGTTTTACATGTATCATTATCATGATAATTCTTGAGCTTTAGAACAAGGGACTATGACCTGGATTTTACTATTTTCTAGTCACTTGCATTTTTATTAGATCAATTGAAATCGATTTCTGAATAATAATTGTTAGGAAAAATTTTGAAAAGTTCTATGTAAGTTGCCACCTACTAATTAAGAGGAAATCATAGAGACCTCTGGCTATTGCTTTAGTTTTACTCCAAAGTTTACCTATATGGATGGGACTCTTTCTTTTTTCCTCCTGAGAGGTAACATGAATACTGGAAATAGCATTGACTGTGGAGTGAGAAGGCCTACATCGGGATGGCTTCTAGGAAGATGGAAGACTAAGAGATTTCAGGCAAGATATTCTAAGTGACCCTTTTAATAGAAACTGTAGTCTCCTTAAAAAAGAAAAAAATCTCAGAACCTCAAAAGAAAATCTTTTTTTTTTTAAATGCTGAAAGAAATGAGAAGAAGAATATATTAAAGAAACAACAGCAAAGAAATTCCCCAGGATATGATACAATGAGAAACACAATGAAGGACTTGATGGCAGAAATGAAAATAACAAAAAAAGAAACAAACAAAAAAAAGAAATGACAATAACAAAAACATGCCAAAATGAAGTAATCAGGGACTTGATTACAACTAAAACATTTCAGGACATGATGATGATGAAATATCAATAGAAATTATTAAAATAGTTATGTAATGAAAATGAATTCATTGGAAGACAACATGGAAGAAGGGCAACTGAAAAAGGGGAAAAATAAACCCTGGAAAAAACTAAAAAAGAATTTGAAAATGTATATATAGAGAAATGATGGGTCTGGAAGACAAGAACAAGGAGAGAAAATTTAGGGATTTTTTGGCTTCTCCAAAACTGTGAAGAAAAGATTCTGACTATTGCATTTCCTGGAAGTCTTTCAGGATAATTGTTTAGAAATGTTGGAAAAACAAAAGAGATTATAAATGGATGAAAGTTGGAATAGTGCTGGTGAAATAAATAATTCCCTTTCGAAAAAAAATATCTGAATTAAATACTAACTTACTATTTATGTGACCTTGGGCAAGTTACTTAATCTTTTTAGGCCTGTTTCCTCATTTATAAAAAACGAAGTAACCGGACAAAGGACTCTAAGGATATTTTCAACTCTATATCTGTGTTCCAATAATTGTAGTTTTCATTGGTGCCTAGCATATAGTGAACACTTAATAAATTTTTTTTTTACTTATTAATTGTGACTCTAAACCACTTAATCTCTCTGGGCCTCAATTTCTTCCAAAATGAAGGTGTTTAACATGATCTCCAACATCCTGCCTAAATCTCAATCAACCTTGGATTTTAATGGATACAATATGTAATACAACATTAAAAGAAGTATGGTTTTTAGGATGGTTCCACTGTACTCTATCTTGTCAGACCTCTGGAAGCTACACTTTAAGAAGGATAAGGATAAACTGGGGAACTTGGAGGAGAAGACAAAGGAAAATGGCCTTGAGTCTGTGCTATGTGAAGATCATCTGAAGGAAAATGGAGTATTTATCCAGGAGGAGAGAAAACTGGGGAGGTGGGATGTGATATCAATCCCCAAATATTTGCAGGGGTATCATGTGGAAGACCAATTAGACACTTTGCTCAGAGGGTAAAATGAGGAGCAATGTATGAAAGTTCCAAATGGGGACAATTTGGCCTCATTATCAGGAAAATTTTCCTGATAATTAGGACTATCCATCAGTGGAATGATGGAGAAGGAAATGGCAAACCACTCCAGTATCTTGGCCAAGAAAACCCCAAATAGAGTCACAAAGAGTTGGACATAACTGAAATGACTGAATGACAACAATGACAAAAACTAATGAAATGGGCTAGCTTCAGAATTCCCTATCAGGGAATGAGTGACCACTTATAGAGTATGTTAAAGTGAAAATGTTTTCTGCGTGTAGATTGGACTGGATGGCTACTAAAGATCTTTTCAAATGCTCAAATACCATGATTCCACGACTCTCTCTAAGCCTCCATGAGTTTGTAAGAAGGTAATTAAAATACTTGCATTATCTCAATAAGTACCTCATAGGCTTGTTGTGAGGGAAATGCTCAAGAACTTATAAGTATAGTTTATTCTCATCGGGAATTAGGAGAGTCCTGTTTTAGTTCTGGAGACTGGACTGACTCCCAGTTATTATCTTGGGTGATCTTTTTAATTTTTCTGTGCTTAGTTTTCCCTTTATAAATTGGGGAGTAACAAGAATGTCCTGTTTCCTCTCTACTACCATTTCCACAGAGCTATGGAGATGAGATAACAGAGGGAGGAGGAAAGTAGCTTGAGCTCTTCAAAAGAAAGAGGCCACATAAAAGTGAGGTGTTATTATCAGTAACAGGGCTTACAGTATTATTCAGGTTTCAGTTTCTGGAATGGGGTAAACAAAGCTAGACAATTTTCTGTTTTTTTTTTTATTTTTTTGTTCCTTGAACTGTAAACCCTGTAACTGTGACATTAAAAACAAACAAATCCAAACTATGCTTTGAATCCCTGACACCTGGCACAGTACTTAGTAAATGTTTGTTATTGTTACTGTTTTTTTTCCCCTAAATTCTCTTGTTAAAAGGGAATGGTATGTTTTGTTGATCTCTAAAAACACAAGCTCACAGGACTGTGCCTTCTGATCTGGGGGCCTGTTGATCCTCAGAACTCTGATATGACTGCCTTTCAGGCAATCACTCAAGACCAGAACTTTCATTCTTCCTTTCTTCTTGCCTTACCTCCCCCTAGCTAATTTAAGTTGGTTATATCTAAACTTGTCAGGAGGATAAAAAAAAACAAACAAAAAAACCCAGAAGAGAAAGTAATTCTAATTAGAGTGAGATTTGGGTGCCCTGGATCTGGGCTGGCATTGGGATCATGTTTGGATTGTGCATTGAGCACAGGTTGGAGAGAAATGATACTTGAGCAAATGGGTCATTGCTGAGAAGTGAAATTGTGCTCCATTTACAAGGTATCTCCACTCCTCTCCCACCACTGCTTTCCAACTCAAAGCATTTGAGAGTCCTCAGTAAAACCACTGAGCATTCTGTGTAGTGGAGATTGTGAGTTGGTGGTGGTAAGAGGTCATGATGTTCCTTTCTCATAGACTAAAAAGTACTTAATGAACTGGAATGCGTGACTAGGAGAATGGAAGGGAAAATAGAAGAAGGAAGAGAACAATGACTCACAAAAGACAGCAGGGAACTCTCCCCTTCCCTCTTCTTTCTAAAGGGTTACTTTCCACCCTGATCATCCTTTATATTTCAAGCTTTCCTTTCCAACAAGTCAAAATCTCCCTTTTGTGAGAAGGGTTTATTTTTTCCGCTCAGCCATTTCACACTACGGGGTCCTTCCTTCCCAGCCTTGTCTTCCTCCTTTACTCTGATTAGTTCTCTTTTTCTTCTCAGAGGTCCATTTCAAGAGAATTTCCAGAAATTAAAGGGAAGTTAATATAGTCCAGATGTCTTAAATCCATCAGGCTCAGCCAGTAAAGAATTAGGAAGCCAGTAAAAATAATTGAGCTATTGAAAAGGTGGTCATACAACCCTTCTGCTAAGATTCTTACACTTTACTCCTCAGCATTTTCATTTAATTTATACATATGTAAAATAATTATATATTTCGCCTCATTTACATGTACTGACAGTCTCAGTTTTTTGCTTTATCAAACCATAACAGATTATTAGGACCCAATAGGAAGAAAAGGAGAAAGATGAAGGCTCAGCAACAAGTATCTGGACCAGTGATGAATTGTACAGGTAAGGAGAAGTATGATAAAAAGTTCCTGAGAGGAAGGAATGAACATATACAAATGATCTCTAAGGTCTCTTGCATGTTTAGCTCCTATAACCTTTTAAAAGAATTTGAAGAGGGGCAAGATGGCTTAGTGGATTTTGAATCATGTCTGGAGATGGGAGATCCTGGGTTCAGATTTAGCTTCAGATATCTATTAGTTGTGTAACCCTGGGCAAGTCATTTAGCACCAAATACCTAGCTCTCACCACTCTTTTGCCTTTGAGCCAATACTTAGTATTGATTCTAAGATGAAAGGTAAGGGTTAAAAAAATGACTTTGATAAAAAAAATAGTTTAAAATAAGCTTAGCTTTCTGAAGAGGTAAGTTCCAATTATCTTGGAAATTCTTAGAAGGCATATTTCCCTCTTCTACCTCATCTTTGTCCCTTAAATGAGGAGTTACTGGGATTATTTTGTACTTCTGGCAAAGAAGAATTAGTTTTCATCCTAAATTTGATTCCATGAATTGAGGGAAACACATATTTCCATCTGACTTCTGCTGTGACTTCAGGCTCAACATATGTGAAAGAATTTTTGTTATGTTTGTCATCCAAAACATCCCATGTCCTCCAACCATTTCCCAACTTCTATCAATAGTACTATCATTCTAATCATCTAGGCTTGAAACTTTTGAGTCACTGATGATTCCCATAGTCTTTAGTCCCACGTCACCAAGATCCTGATTTTCTCAAAGTCTCCTTGTCTATTTGAAATGTGTACCACCCTCATCAACTCATGCATGGGCTAATATCATAGACCCTAACTGGTCTCCTAGAGGATTTAAAGTTTCTAAATTTTCCATATTTTTCAATCCATTCTGTATTTTCATCTCCTTAAATTAATCTTTTTAAAACATTACTTTGACAACTTGAATCAGTTCAACAGTATATTGAACATCCTGTATTTAGGGTAGAGTCCTGGACTAGGTTTTAAAGATACAAAATATGGATAAAATATAATCCTTCCTTTCATGGAGTTTAGTCTCATGGGAGAGGGGTGGTAAGTTACAAATGGTGACAGTTTTGATATATTACATGACAGGTGCACTAGAAAGGTACAGAAGAAAGTCCTACATAAAGTTTGAAAGGGAAGATAATTTTAGATCAGCAGGATCAGGACAAACTTCCTGGAATCAGTGATATTTGGGTTAGATCATGGAGAATATTTAGAAATTCAGAAGACAAAGGGAGAGAAGCAGGAGGGTATTCCAGATATTGAAGATGGCCTGTTCGAAGGTATATAGGTGGAAAAGTTTAGTGTATAACTGGAGCAAGACAGACAAAAAGAGGCAAGGGATAGACAATAGTCCAATTTGACTATAGTATAGAGTACTTGAAAGAGAGTAATATGGAATAAGACTGGAAAAGTAGGGTGGTCCCAGGCTGTAGAGGGCCTGGAATATTAGTCAGAGAATTTTGAACTCTATAGGAGCATGATGGCAAACCTATGGCACACGTGCCAGATGGGGGCACTCAGAAACCTCTCTATGGGCAAGGGCGCCATTGCCCCAGCCCAGAGTTCACCAGAGTTCCTTACTAGAAAGCCAGAGGGAGTCGGGGCTGGGCTGTTCCCTCCCCTTCTCCTCCCATGACTGAGGACATCACATTACCCACCCCTCTAAAAGGTTCACCATCACTGCTATAGGGTATGTGATAGGGAGCCAGGGAAAGATTCTGAGCAAAAGAACAGAGACTATGTAAGAGGAAGACTACTTTAGTAGCTCTCTGAAGGATAAGACTTATGGCAGGAATACTTAACTTGAGGTTTGGAAACTTATTTTCTTTTTTTTTCTTTAACCCTTACCTTCTGTACATTGGCTCCTTGGTGGAAGAGTGGTAAGGGTGGGCGATGGGGATCAAGTGACTTGCCCAGGGTCACACAGCTGGGAAGTGTCTGAGGCTGGGTTTGAACCTAGGACCTCCCATCTCTAGGCCTGACTCTCAATCCACTGAGCTACCCAGCTGCCCCAAGGGAACTTATTTTCAAAATATTATGATAGCTATATTTCAATAAAGTTGGTTTCCATTTCAATCCTATATAGTTTGTTTTCTTTATTTAAGAATATCTTTCTAGGAAGGGTTCCATAGTCTTCATTATGCTTCTAGAGGGGTCAGTGACACAAAAAAAGGCTAAGAAGGAAGAGATTATGGACATGGGAAGATCTTTTAGTAAGCTATTGCAGGAACCAAGGGAGGTAGTAAATAATAAGATCTTACATAGTGGTGATGGTGATGGAAACAGAGAGAAAGAGATGATTGTGAGAGTTATTATGGAGATAGAATCAATAGAAACTAGTGACAATTTGGACATTAGAGTTAAGGGTCAAAGACAGCACCAAGTTTCAAACATGAGAGATAAGATGAACAGTGGCATTATTAACAGAAATAGTGAAATCAGAGAGAGGAGTGGACTTTTAAGGAAAGATGATAATAAGCTTAATTTTGGGCAAAATTTGAAGCACTGGTGGGACATATAGGCAAAATGCTATGTAGTGAGCTGGAGGTAGGACTCAGTTAGGACTCAGAAGAAAGGTAAGGCTGGAGATTTGGTGGTCGTCTATGGAATGGTGAATGTTTACTGAATAATGAATAAATGAAAAAATTTATTAAGCCAATACTATGTGCATAGCACTGTGTTGTGTCAGGTATACAAATAGAAAATTAGGAAAGAACCTGAATTCAAGGAACTCAATTCTATTTTTTAAAAAATTATTTTAATTTATTTAACTAAATAAATTACATGTAAAAATTTTGTAATAAAGAGAATTGAGTTCCAAATTCTCTTTTTCCTTCCCTCCTGTTCCACTCCACTCCTTGAGAACAAAAGCAATTTGATAGCAATTATATATGTGAAGTCATGCAAAACATATTTCCATATTAACCATGTTGTAAGGAAAATACAAACAAAACAATAAAAATAAACTAGAAAAGAATTATGTTTCAATCTACATTCAAAGGCCATTACTTCTGGAAGTTTACATTCTAAAAGAGAAGACAGTACATTTGGAATGTTTCACTTGTGTCAGATGGAGAAATGGCCAAGCAAGTGGAAATGACTTTGCTTTAATGTGTGTGTGTGTGTGTGTGTGTGTGTGTGTGTGTGTGTGTGCACGCATACAAATAGCTGTTTTTAATGTTGGATTGTTTGACAATGTCAAGGACTTTGGTAGTCAGAATTTTCTGGGTCTTCAATAGCAGTGGCTGTAGCACCTGCAGGAGCAGGTGCCTGATTGCATCTCTACAGAGGCTGCTTTCCAGGATAATGCCTGAGGGCACTGGGCTAGAAGCATTGCTAGTGAATTTTGGATCATTTCCGATGGGGTCTGAAGGGAGATTGTGGTCAAGATAGTGGTAAAGGTTTGACTTGCCTGACACTTGGTGTCTTCCATCTCTCCCAGGGTGTTCTGTTGCCTCAGTGAGGCTAGTTCACCTGCCTTATGTGTAGTAGTTCAGGAAATGTTTGGCTTCTTCTCCACAGGAATTGTTTCCCTGGAGGGCGACTTTGAGGACTAGGCTAGAAGTAGGACTGATGGTTTGTGGGGCATCTCCATTCCCAGGGCTTTTGTGCCTATCTTCTTCTTGGTGGCAGTTGGCACTGATCTGGAAGCTGGCCCAGTGTTTGGGGGCCTTACTATTTCCAAAGCTTTTTGGTTCAGGATCCTGAGTTGCCTCCATTGGATGAGGTTAGATGGTGATAAAGGTGGTGTTGATTTGGCATCTACTACCTCTTCTCTCTGGTGTGATGCCCTGCTACTTCAACTAGTCTGGCTTGCCTAAAGAAAACAAACAAACAAATAAACAAATAAACGTAAGTAAAACCCAAATTCCTTACCTTATACCTTATGTCCTTTCATAAATTGATCTCATCCTTCTTTTTCTATGACATCTCTCACTATTTCCCTTTGTGAACCTCTAGCTTCAGTCAGACTATCACCTTATTATCTCCAACACAGTACACTTATTCTTGCTCCAATTTCCTATGCCTTCTCACCCCCTTTTGGTTTATGACAGGCTTACCCCTATTTCAAGGTCCAATTGAAAGTCCTACTTCCGCATTGATTTCTCATGACCTTTTCAAGACCTTCCTCTTCTTCCAAGTCCCAATGAACTTATTGTTTCTACTACCCCAAAATCATTTAACTTTTTATGATCATACCTCACTACCCTGGAAGTTCTATGAGAGCAGGGATTGATTGTATCTTCTTGGAATCTCTCAAAAGTTGAATGTTTTTTATTTGTTTGTTTGATTTTGTTTGGTTTACTTTATACTTTACACAATTTGTACTACCTACAGAACTGAGAAAACAGAAGATGGGGGATGGTGATATTCCAGGATCAGGGGTTGCTCCAACAGACATGGCAGAAGCTTAAGGAGAAGAGGTAGTCCAAAGTGATAGTAAGGGCTTTATTGAGGTCAGTATTGACTATAGAGTCCAAAATCTGAAAGAATATAAAAAGGGATGTCATTTTTGCCTTTGTATTTCCCACACTAACAGCTTGGCATGTAGTATGCACTTAATAAATACTTGTTGAATGAATGAAGCTGGATAGGAGTGGGAATTGTATCTGGTAGGGCCTAATGGTTTAGGTGAATCAAGGGTCTAACTAAGGTATAAAACTATGTTTCAGTGGACAGAAGAGATTATGAGAGGAGAAAGATAAGAGGTTGTAATAAAATAGAGGGAACCTCAAGCTTCAAATAAAATATTTATATAGCACTTTACAGTTTGCAAAATGTTTTCCATTTGTAGCAAGAAGGATCAGGCTATTTCTTGGATTTGATAACCACTCACCTCAGAATTCCTATAGAGATGGGCATGCATATAGATTCTTATTGCTTTGTGGACACAGTTACTATTGTGGTTAAGGTTGGGAGAGAGGGAAAGAAATCCCTCTCCTTGCTGAAGTCTAAATGAGAGCTGGTGTTGGCTCTATCTTGACAAAGGGGTCACCTCAAAAGAGGCCAGAGAGGAAGGGTCAGAGAATAAGCATTTATATTGCAATACTATGTGCTCTGTAGTTGTCTGCCCTTCACTGTTAGAGGAGACCAATGACATTAAGAGAGTAATGTTTTGACTTGCAAATTAATTGGATTTAAATGAAGGTGAGTTACACAAAGCCATCAGTCTCACTTTCTTTTCCAGACTCAGTGGCAAAACTAAAGTCAAGATGACTGGTAATGGTCAGGATGCAGTGGAATGCCTTGGCATCTTTGATGTCTGACCAAGCTTTAAGCATTCCACAGTGCTTGCTTCAGCCACCTTCATGGCCATTGGGACACATTTTTCTCATCTACCCATTCCTCTGGGGAAAGTCTTCACATGATTGGGGTAGACATCCCCTTAACTAACTAACTAATGGGATTGAGGCTTGTCAGTTACCCTCAACCTGGTTTATCCCATTTATCTGCCAAGGTAGTGTTGACAGGGTGTGGCTGCTCTGAATACTTCTTAGAGTCACAGGTGAGAGATGGTCACTAAAGGTCCTCAAACCTGAGATGCTAGTCCTCCCTGAGCCTCCCATACACCTAAGTGTATATACTAAGTACTTTTACATATATTATTACATTTGATCCCCACAACAACTTTACCAAAAGCAGCCTTTCCTCAATTCTTATAGACCACAAAGAAAGTGGCTCTTCTTGGCTCAATAGCCAATCCTCTTCATACAGCCCACAGTCACAGGGACCCATAAGAACTAAAAAGGAAGCTCTGGTCATGCATAGCCTTTAGCCAGAATACAGAGCATGTATTCCTTCCCATGGAGCCAAAGCATACCTACCCAACTCTGTGAAAGTTGCTCCAATTGAGCAGATTGAGGGCTTCCCTGTGGGAAGCCAATAGGAGAAACAGAATCTTAAATAGATAAAAATCTGAGACTCCTCTTTTGACCACTTTTGTGATGCTTGTGATTTCTTGTTGAAAAGTATTGTGGCCTTATTGAAGAGCTTTAGGTTCCTAGCAAGTCAGCATTTAAAAGGTTAACACTCTCCCCCTTTGGCCAGGAATGCAGCTGCCTTGTATAGCCAAGGCCAAAACCTTAGCAGGGGCAATTCAACCCTGAGAAAAATATTCCCCAACTTGGCTTTCTGATAAGAACCCGGTCAAAATTCAGCCTTGGCCTTGGTCTGTTCTGAAGCTAATGAGACCTTTTGTGTTTTGATATGACATAATTTATAATTCTGCGCATCTGCAAAGTTTTTGGAGGAGTTCTTTTGTGTGAAATGAGTCTTGAAATATATATAATAAACTTCAAGCTCCTAGAGACAGAATAGCAGCATGAGCTGATGAAAAGATCTTCTGTGTCCATCATTTCCTTATCAACTAAACTGTCCTTATTAGATTATCAGAGATGATAAAGAGATCTCGAAACTTCCCCATGATTACTCTCATTACACACAAATTATCTTATTTTACCCTCCCACAGCCCTTTGAAGTAGGAACTGCATCTATTTTTACCCTCCATTTTACAGACAAGGAAAGAGGAGCTAAGAGACTTGCCCATGATCGCAGAGGTAGTACATGTCAGAGGCAGGAGTTGAATTCCTGTGTTCTCATTTCTAAGTTCAGTTGTCTTTCCAGCCCACTTTGCAGTTTTGATGAGGTCTAACCACACCAAGGTGAAGTGGAATGCATGATGAATGTGAAGAGGAGGAGGTCTTTACAATTTTGAAGCCCAAGGAAACATGAGGCCAAGGCACATAAAAGCTCATTAATGGTGATGTCAGAGTCTCTGAGGGGAACTCCTTGGTATGAAGGGAAGAAGAAGAATTCATGCCAGGATCTGTAGTCACTAAGGTGGAAATTGGTGTTAGAAACCACAGTCAACATAAGCACTTGGAAGAGAACAGTAGATTTCAAAGAATGAAAAGCAGAAGGAAGGTAGCATATTGACTCAGAATTGACACTATTCATGGAGAAGACCAATTCTCCGCTTTTCTAACTGAATGGGTAGGAGATGGCAAGGCAAATAGGTGAGAAGGGCACTGGGATGCAGAGACCCCCAATAGCCTGAAGTCTTCATGGAAGAATGACGATTTCTGGGCCCCCTGGTTCCATGATCTTCTCAACGGGGAGCAGTTTCCAGTTCTTCTGAATCCTATTCATGTTGCCTTCCATCAGTTAATTTGACAAAGAAAAAGTCATTCGATAGTCCAGCTATCTGAAATGTATCTTGGTTTAGCATTGAGGAGATACTTCTTGGTTTAGTTTCTGGGAGTAAAGCCATTCCTTCAGTAGGAGAACCTAGATATCATGGTTTATTTCTGAAGACAGGGAGGATAATGCTAGCTCTCCAGAGTATGCTTTTAGTTAGCAAGAAAAGTTGCTGCGTTTCCTGTCATATGGTGGGTAACTTTTTCCATGGATAAGTCTGCCATCTCTTCCTTGCTAGAGTGGAGAGGTAGAGGGAGGCAGATATTATAGGATAATAGAATTAAGAGCTGGAAGGGACCTCAAAACATCCAGTCCACCTCCTTCTTTTAGAGATGAGGAAACATTTCTGGAGAAATGAAATGATACTCTTGTTTGGTTCTTTAGATGTCTTTGCCAGAAGCAGTTTCAGGAAGTTTGGTTCCATTCTTCTGAAAGGAAGAGGAAGACACATGAAATATTAATAGGGAGCAGGAACAATGTAACTTTGATCTCACTTGGCCCTTCATGGCAAGAGAAATAGAGTCAAAGACAGATGGTATAGACAGGTGAAATGTATAGCTGAAGTAGTAAAATATATCATCCAGAAAATATATGATTGAGAGATGAGATTAGTTTGTCATGTAGCAAAAATGGAGTAAGTCAGGCAGAAATTTGAAAGACTGAACTTTATGTTGATTTAATGATTTCATTGACCTTCCCAAATGTATTCTGGTGAAGTTAATGAATCTTTTCACTTCTGAACATTCATTTCAATTCATCTGAAGAGCATTTAGGTTGCTGATTGACTTGCTTTTCAGTTCTTTTGTGAATAAATTCCAAGAAGACAGTCTGGGGCTGGGGAACTGTGGGCTTCTTAAGACTTTAGCACACTGACAAAGATGTTTTCCTTCAGTGCCACAGACTGTCATTGATCCCATTTTATTGATGGAGAAATTAAGACAAGAGAGGGAAGAAGGTCATATGATAAAGATGGAAGTTGACTCAAGTCTACACCTCTACTACATTCTCTAGATAACATTAAAGGTAGGGAAGGAAAGGGTTTTTTGTTTTGTTTTTTTTTTTTTTGCTTTCGATTGGGGGATTTTTACAAAACTTTCCATCCCTCTCTTGCCATATGATTGGTGAAATTGCAGTATATATCATTTCTCAACCTCCTTTCCCCACAATGACCCATGTGATGGCCTGGTGTTGACACAGTTCCCATAAGCTCACATAAACAGATTGAGTCAGAAACATTTTCCACAAGATAATATGAACCTGGGTCCTATGCAATATTTTTCAGTCTAGGTTGCATTTAACCTAGAATACACTTCATAATAGCATTATAAATAAGGTACTTGTATAATGAAAAAATGATGGAGTTTGAGTCAAAAGACTTGGGTTCTAATTTTGGCTCAGTATGACTTCAGGCAAATTATTGGCCCTGTCAGTTTTATCATCCATAAAATGAAGATAATTTTTGTACTACTGATTTCATAGGAGTTGTGAAAGTCAAATGGGGTAATGGATTTGAAATATTTAATAACCATTAATAATACTTCAATGTATCCATAATTTCATCATTATGGGTCCTTCTTCCACTGGTGCTAAACACAAGTCATCCATATCACATTCTGCTCAACTCTCATCCATTTTCTCCTATGAGTCTTCTGCATAGGTTATACTCAATGTACTGGAGGTCTTTGCCTGGGTCTTGCAATATTTTATGGCTATTAGAGCAGTACTCAGACTATCTTTAGGATATTTCCTGCCTTTTCTATATGAGCAGCAGACTTCCTTTTCTGATCATTTATTTTCTGGGTGATCCTTCTTTTTCCCACTGAGAATAACATTGTTTATTATTATTTTAAAAAACACATTTTGTCTTAGATTCAATATTAAGTATTGATTCCAAGGCAGAAGAGCAGTAAGAGCTAAGCAAATGGGGTTAAGGGACTTGTCCAGGATCACACAGCTAGGAAGTATCTGAAACCGGATTTGACTTCCCAAGGTTAGTGCTCTATCCATGGTGCTACCTAGTTGCCCCAATAACATAATTTATTAATAAGGGCATGCTCTGTACTAATAAAGGATCAGTCAATCATGGGTAGCTCTTTCAAAGAAACTTGCTCTGTGAGCCCTGACCCTTTCTTCCATAGGAAGAAATGTCTTTCTGATTGACCTGACAGTCTTTCCTTTTGGAACTTTGCTGGCAGCTCTGATTGGTGAATATTTTGAAAGAGAAAGTGGACTTAAAGATCTCGACTTCTTCTCTTTTACTTTATTACAGGTGGGGTGGAGTGCTATTTTTCAGGTGGGTGAGTCTTGCAGCTTCACCCTACTAGGGAAATGTGGCCAAATTGCTCTTCTCTGGTATAAGAAACTGAATGTCGGGGAGCTTATTGCAAACCAGCTTCTTTCAGCAATCTTTGGTCAGAAAAATATAAGTTGTGTCGATCATGTTTTCAGTGACTCTTTCCCCTATCGTGGACCTCATCATCCCAAATCTAGATGATATGTTTAGCAAGTACAAAGAGGGCATATACTTTCAAATGCTTTAGGAGGAGTGCTCTTATTTATAGATAAAAAAGGGTGTCTCCTCCTGACTTAAACAAAAGACAAAAACCCTAGCCTAGTTAGGAATAATTACATTAGCTTGGGAGCCGCCTAGCCTTGGGAAGCTAGAGATTTGGGAAAATGAATGGTTTCATATAGAAATATTGCTAATAAATATTACAATTCAATGTTAATTCTTCTCATTTCTCCCTATGATATGTTGGAAGATATAGTATGGATCACAGATATGACATTTATAGATTTCAGGGTTCACTCACCAGTACACAAAAAGACCTGAAGGCACTATCCATTTCATAGAGGGTTTAACTGTGAGGCTTGGGTGTTTTTAAACAGGATGTTAAAAAGTAACTGATTGATGAATTGACAGAGAGCTGTTGGCAAGTGGCTCTTATAAACAAACAAAATAGCATTGCATGGAGAAGAAATGAAGGGAATGAATAACCCAACCCCTTCTATTATAATGGAGGAAGGGTTAGGAATTTTACCTACTGTTATTGTTCTCAAGCAAAAACTTAAATAGATCTCTTCAATTTTCTTCTTAAACATACAGCCAGTTAAATACTTGATAAGTTTTAACATTATCAATATTATACAATATTTTTACATATTTTACATATATTTGTTATTTATTATATTAAATGATAGCATAATATAACCTATAACAGAAATACAATATTATATTAAAATAACAAAATATATCAAAATATTAGATATACATCATGTATTTATATACACAATATACTATATTTATGTTAGCACATTATTATATATTATATTAAAGTCAGTATTATACAATAACCTAGCAAATTGTTTCATCATTTTCATAAGGAATAGTCAAATAACTTTGGAATGAAATAATGCTTTAGAATTAGATTTAGAACTAAAATTAGAATAAAAATTCAGAACAATAATGTTTGAGAATATTATAACACATGATTATCAAGGCTGACAAAATACCATCACAATTTTCCAGATGTGCATATATAATGTATGTATATTTCTATTCATCTTTTAAAAATTTAGTTTATAAGCTAACACTATTCACATTAAAGAGAAGCTGATATTCTATATCATATCTTTATAATAGTTTACCATATTTTACATTATCATAAACAATATTATGAAATTGAAACATGGAACAAAGCCCATTACCAATTTTCAAATAACCTTATACAAAATTGCTTCAACTTAATACCATTTTGCATTTTTCTATCCCATCTAAAATCCTGTATAAAGTTATCCATTATGAAGTAACTATATTTCATTAAAGAAATAATAATAAAGGGCAATTAGGTGGCTCAGTGGATTGAAAACCAGGACCAGAGATTGGAAGTCCTGGGTTCAAATTTGGCCTCAGACACTTCCTAGCAGACCCTGGGCAAGTCAGTTAACCCCCATTGCCTAGCCCTTACCACTCTTCTGCCTTGGAACCAATACCCAGTATTGATTCTAAGATGGAAAGTAAGGGTTATTAAAAATTATAAAAATAATAGTGAACATTTATATATTGCTAACCATGTGATCCTAACAATAACTCTGGTAAGTGGGTGCCAATATTTCCATTTTTTCCCTTTAGATAGAGGCGAAGTCACACAGTTGTACATTCTTAAACTAGATTTTGACTCAGACTTCTCTGAATCCATGCATTTCCTAGCACTATCATTTTAATGCCAAAATTTTATTATTATTGCTATTATTATTGATAATTTTTACATTGAGTTCAGATTTACCAAAACTATAGCCTAATAGGAGACCACATTTTTCACATAAGATCTAGATTCAGTACCAAATTAAATCTGGATTTATAATCACTAATGAAATTTAAATCTGTTTATCCAAGGGTTGTTTACTATTAGCTAAAAACTGAATTGTTTTCTTTCATATCCTGATATGACCCTTCCCTTAATAATCACATCCAGGATAGTCTATAGAAATAATCCTTTACTCCACTGATTTCTAATTTCTTTTATCTATTTTTCTCTCATCTGCCTTTGTAACTTTGGCCAGTTACAAAGGGAAGGGAGACCTTTTTATTTTTAAAACTTTTTGGTTCTACTCCAAGTTTCCCCCAAATTTTCTAGTTGTCTTTCCTCCCTGTTTGTTATGAAAATCTATGCCCATTATCTACAACCAACCTGGACTTAGAGGTAGTTGGGATGGAGAAGACTATCCCACATGGCTGGGGGTTTGCATAAGTTGATTCCTCCCTTCTGTTTTGTGTGTGTGTGTGTGTGTGTGTGTGTGTGTGTGTGTGTGTGTGTGTTTCTAAGTCTCCTTTTTCATTTCTAATCTTTTACTTCTTTCTGTTATCCTAAGGGCATACAGCTTTGCCAATTTGAATTTACACCTGCTATTAGGTTTGCTTAAAGTTTGCTGGGCTGAATATAATAAAATGTTGCCATTTCTTGTCCTAAGATTTTTTTTTTTAAATTTCTAACCCCTGCAGAGAAACTCTAAGAAAGTCTAATCTGATTGTGGCCATCCTGAAATCCTTCAGTGGGTTCATAGAACAAAAAGAAAATTTAAAAAGTGATTCTTAATTTGTATAATAAAATAAAGCACTGAGGATAATAATAACTAACATTCATATAGTGTCTGATATACATTATGGGGCAAAGCCCTATTAAATGAAAATTCCATGCAAATGACTTCACAGGACATATTGACTACCAGAAACTAATCTTATTTCACCTGCAGTTCTGATTGAAGAGATAGGATGGTTAGAGATCAAAATTTATTTCAGTCAATCTTTGATTTTTAAAAATGTTATTTTTTTCCAGATTACATGTTGACACAATTTTAATATTTGCTTTCTGACATTTTTTGATCTGTGGTCACTCTCTCCCTTTTCCTTCCCCACCTTCCCAAGACAGTAGGTAATATAGTTGTGCATATGTTATCATATAATACATATTTCCATGTTTGCCATTTTGTAGAGGATGCAAATCACTAACACTAGAGAAAAATTCATGGAGGAAATAAAGTGAAGAATGGTATGCTTCAGTCTTGATTCAGAATTTGTCAGTTCTTTCGGTAGCACAGTATAGTTTTTTCATCATGAGTTCCCCTGGATCCTTGCATTGCTGATAATAGTTAAGTCATTTACAATTGAATGACTTTGAGTTCACATTATTATTGCTACTTTGTACAATGTTCTCCCGGTTCTGCTTACTTTACTTTGCATCACTTCACATAAGTCTTTTCTTGATTTTTGGGGATCATCTCTTTTGCCATTTCTTTTGGCACAGTAGTATTCAGTTATAATCATATGCCACAACTTGTTCATCCATTCCCCAATCTATGGTCTTTCCTTCAGTTTCCAGTTCTTAGCCACAACAGGAAGAGTTGCTATAAATATTTTTGTACCAGTAGGTCCTTTTCCCCTATCTTTGGTTTTTTTGGGATACAGACTTAATAGTGGTAATGCTGGGTCACAGGGCAATTCTCTTATGATGTATAACAACCATATGACATCATCAGAAGAATATTGATCTTATAATAATAGGTTTTTGCACCAGGAAACAAATTGTTTCTTGGAATTGTTGAGAGCTTTTAAAAATTTCCTAAATTTTAACTTCTCTTTCTTTTTTCCTTCTATTTAATTCTGGGTATAGTTTATGATTTCTACTTGTAGATATACTAAACAGGTGAATTAAACTGCAGAGCTTGGATAATGGGCATCCTTTATTTATTTGGTTTTATCTATGTGGATTATGAGATAAAACTCTTTTAACTACTTGGGGATCTCATTAAGAGATTATGTGTTTTTTGAGGCATAATATTATTCATTTATCATTATTAATGGTGAAGATATCCTGACAGATACATTCCATTTTTCAAGTTTTTGTTGTTCTTAGTTGAAGTTTTATCTTTAAATTCTCTTATAATGATCTAATATATATGTTAGCTAATAGTAAAAGGACTTAGTTATTGAAGGGCACAAGGCAGGGAGTGTTTCAGGAGAACTCTATCGTTAAGGAAAACCATAGCACTGAAGGCATTTTTTTCTTTTTGGTAAGTTGGAGAAGTCACATCTAGTATACAGCTGGCTCAATAAGACTTCAAGTGGCAGGAAAGCACATGAAAAAAATCATTTGTTTTGTAATCTGAAGACCTTGGTTTAAATCCAGTCTCTGTCACTTATCACCTGGGCATTATTGGGCAAGTCATTTGTGCTCTGTGCACCTCAGTTTCCACATTTGTAAAATAAAGGGTTGGAAGTTTTTTTATAGCTATTAAGATCTCTTCCAACTTAAAATATATGGTGTTATGAAGGCTAGAGATCTATTCACAAATATGGCTTGGTATTCCTGTTTTATCTGATATAAGTTATCAACTACTTATACTTCAGTTGAATCTTTAAAATATAAGTAATAATACCTCCATCCTAAAGTGGAGAATTTGATTTTGTTTGATTTTGGCTTAAACCTGTGATTTTTTTTTTATAAAACAAGGAACTCTTGGTGTGGAGCCTTCTTCTACTAATGCTGATTGGCAACAAGACTATACCTTAGAGTCCTAGAGAATTCCCTAAGAATACTAAGAGCTTTCTTGACTTCCTCATGAATACACAGCTAGTAATATATTAGATTCAAGATTCAAACTGAGGTTTTCTTAACTCCAATACTTGTATTTTATTTAATATACTATGTTGCTTCCTAAATGAGAGTGAACTGGATAAAATGAAAATAACTAGATAAAAAATGAATTCTATAGCATTAGACATTTCAAATATGAAATGATTAGTTGTTCATTATTAATATGGGGATTATTTAAAGAGAATCTGAAGTCAGAGGGATTTAGTTTGTATCTCAATCCTACCACTTACTACCAAGTCACTTAATAACTTCATAGATTTAGAATTAGAAGCCATTTTGGAGGTTATTCAGGTCAGTTCTCTCATATCAAGGTGGTATTGACTTTTGTTTCTATGCTGTTCTATTTATCAAAGAAGTGGTGTTTGCTACCTCAGGTAGGTTTTGGTGTGTTATTTCTTCCTTCTTGTTGAAGCAACTGTTTTACATTAGTTCATTTTTTTTCCCTTTGGAAATGGTGATATCTGCTTACATTCATTCCTTTATCCTTTTCCCATTTTGTGGTACAATAGCTTGGACCTGTCCTAATTCATCTTTGTATGATCTTTTCATCTTTATTCTTTCTTCTAATTTAGTATTGATTCTGGCATTTGCATTAACAAGTTGATGGTCTGGCTGTAGGCTAACCCATAAAATGAGAAGCTTTTCTCCCTTAAGGACAAGGACAGATTAGAAGCATCTGCACTATCATCAAGGTCACCTCAAGTGAGGATTGACTCAGACTTTTTCCCTCTATTATTTGTATTCATGAGTCATTTGGCTGATAGAGGAAATCTGCTCAACAATGAATCTCTCTGTGATGGCTTATAAAATTCCTTTCCTTAGTCCTTATCCAAATTATATGAGAAAAACAGAACTCAGCAGATAAGAATAAATAGTACATACCTTTTTAAATGACTGGATAGTAGAGTAAATTGTGAGGGAATTCTTTTGGTTTGAGATATTAGAACATTCAGCATTTTCCTGTAAAAGAAAAAAAAAGCCTGTTTAGGTTATAAGGAATAAGGTAACAGTGGCATTTACATATGGATTCCAGATTTCTTGGGTAGGTGGTATGACAAAAGTGGAGAATTATTTGAGTCAGTGGGAGATGTTATATTCCAGACCTTCTCTGTGTGACCTAAAGGAACCCAGAATTTCCTGAGTTTTAAACATAAGCCTTTGGGGGATCACGAATGGAGAAGGAAATGAAATGTCTCCTGTAAACAGTCCACAATGGGTCAATGAAAGGACTAATAGGAGAAAACAAGGAGTAGTACTAGGAGGAAGAAAGGCAGCATAGGTGTAGTGGAAAGTACGTAAGGTTTCTTGTTCATTATTTCCTCATCACCCATCATCCATGATACTAGTTAGTTTTCATCTATCTCCTCAAATGAAGATGAATATTGTTATGGATAAAATCCTGCAACTATGTTTTCATGGGTTGCAAGCTGGCAGTTGCCAAAATAGAACACAGAACCTTGCAGAGGACCCAGGCCAGGTGCCAGGGTGACAGTTGAAGTGAGGGTATAAAAAGGGGTCCCCAGACCCCTGACTTCACTTCTGGCTCTGATCTCCAGGGTTAGGAAGGAAAAGGTGGTCAGGGTGGTTTTTGGGTAGATTCTTTAGGCAGGTAGGAACAACTACCATTGCTAGCCAATTTCAATAACTCTGGCATATCCAGCAAACCTTAATATAAACAAGAGATAATTCTACTATCAAGATATCACCATCTGGCCCAGGGCTTATCAGCCCTGGGTCAACAACCAAGAATATCAGAGTTGAGATTGCCCTCAAGACTTTCTTATACTGCTGTACCTAGGAAGATCTTTCTGAATTTCCTAAAGTAGTTTAGTGAATATTATTTAATCAAGATCTTAGCTTACCTCACTCACTTTCCAACTCCCTTTTACCTGATTCATTTTATTACCAATAAACCCATTTAACCTCAAGCTTAAAGATCTTTGAATCCATTGCCTTTATTCAAGGGCCAAATATCACCAGCAGTCAGATCAGATCATTAGCTCTAGTTGAGAAACCTTTATCAAAAAGTTTAGTTTCAGGAAGTCCCAGCTTCCTTCCTGGAAACTACACCAACGGTCCAATAGAATTGTTTCCAACTCCCAGGGGCAGAGGCAGAGAATGCTGATCTTAAAGGGGCCTTGGCTTTGCTAGTGAGAGAGTTCATCTGCCTCTCATTCAGCTTAGGTGCAGGACCCCTGTAATACATACTAACTTCTACATCTGCCTAAAGGCCCCTTGGGTTGGCCTTTACCATCTACACTCCTTCCCCTTGTATTGCAGTTAGCCCCTGGGTCCTCATCACCCATCATCCATGATACTAGTTGTTAGTTTTCATCTATCTCCTCAAATGAAGATGAATATATCACAATCCTTTACTCATTATATCCTCCCAGGGGATGTAAGCTTCTTGAGGGCAAGAACTATTTTTTATTTTGTCTTTGTTATGCTGGTCTCTTGGGCATAGTAGGTCCATAATCTTGTTAGTTTGGATTAAATTTTACCTTCTCTAGTTTTTGTACCTTGTAGGTTCTTAATGAATATTTAGTGCATTGTAGATAGATGAATGAATGAATGAACTTGAAAATACTACATATAGAGCAAGGGAACAAGAAGCTGAATGGGCCCTAGTAAACTCATCTCTCCTTGGGTTATTCCTTTCTTAATATGATGTATTCCTGCCTTTTCCTTAGGCTAATTCAGTAACTAGGATCAAGTCATCTAAAGAGGTGACAAATGAATTCTGTATCATTCAGTTCTTCAACATTCTTATTCAAGTGAGATCTGTTTAAATGAGTGTCATTTAAAAAAAAATGAATATCATTTTTGAGAGGAGCTATGGTGGCTGTGATGTCTGAAGCAAATGAGTTTAAACCCTGGGAAAGTCACAACCTTTCTGAGCCTTAGATACTAAGTCATAGAAGGCTACACACAGAAGAAATCACAGATCTTTGATGAGTGTCATTTAAGTTACTTAATTGGGAAGAAGTATCATAATTGAGTAATATAATGCCTAGAGAGTCTGTATGAAAGGGCATGTTCTTCCTAAGTCCTGTAAAAGATAATCTAATTAAGGAATTTCACTTTATACTCATTTTATTTTGCCTTTGCATAACTGTATATTCGCTGCATGTAACCCTATTAGATAATCAGTATTGTAATAAGCTGTAATCATAATAGATTTAACAGTAAGAAATAATTCCAATGATTAAGTGATTAATTGTTTCTGAGTATCAGTAATCAATAATTATAGTGTATTTAAAACAATAGAATTCTCTGTAGATATTCTTGCGAAGGGAGTTTGTGCATGCCTTCAGCATCCTGGAATAAATCCAAGAGTTTACAAGGTAGCAGTCTCACTATCTCATTTGCTCTGAAGCTACAGAATAACCTTGCCTATCCTCATTATTACCAAATATAGAATGGAGGGGTATGAGATATGAAAACATCTGACTTGCCAAGAAAGACCTCAGACCTTCTTGTCAAGAAGGTGTCAGCTTTCAGGAGAAGACCTGGCCTTCATAAGAAAAATCCCACCTGGTAGACCTTCTTGCCAAGAGGGTACCACACCTTTGTAAAAGTGAAATTTGGGAAATGCCATCTAAAAGTATATATATTTTCTATGGACACGTGGAAATTATCAAACTACATTTCCCGTGGTCCAACGGGTTTCCGTTTCCGGTTCTTTGGGCGTGAGGACGCCTACGTCTCCACGCAGAGAAGAGTTTAAATCTCCTGGGTTAGGGGGGAGTGGTCTCTTGGCCAGCAGACTCAGGAGGAGACAGGAGACAATTATGGCTAGGCGGCAAGTTTTGAATGCTTACAAGCACGTGGTCTAATAACTTTATCTATCAGCATGGCTTTAATTAAAATACTAATATACATTATTATATCAACCTTTATTATTTTTCATATTTATAATTATGGCAACCACGAAGGGACTCAATTTCTATATTTATCTCAGTCATAATTATTTTTTATCCTTATAATTTTGGCAACCTTACGAAGTTTGGAAATCGAATTCTAAATTTTCCAGATAGCCTTTCAGAAACGATAGCCATGCCTGCTTTTTGGCCGTCTGGCTCAGCTCTTTTGAGCACTTTTTTAAAAAAGGAAAGTGGCTTTCCTTGCCATGCTTTTGCTAAAAGCAACAGCACGTTTTTGCCTCAGATGGGACTCAGCCAGCCAGTCCAGCCCAAACCACCTTGGGAGGGAGGTCAGACCAGCCGATTCGGGCTTTTGGCTTTAAACTAAAATGCTGGAGCCCAGCCAGTGTGTCTCTGCTGTTGACCTCCATTCCTGCCGCTGATCTCCTGACTACAAGCCTGCCAGCGTTCCAGTCCCAGTGCTGCCGCTCCCACTTCAACCCCGAGCTCCAACATGGATGACCCCCGGCTGCTGCCTTTGCTGAGATCTTGACCTCCAGAGACTGCTTCAGCTTTGCCGCTAACAATTTGAGTAGTATTCCCCTTTCTCTCTACTTTCTTATAGGAGACATTCTAGCCCTCCACGTGTTTCTCTAAAGACCTAATTTAGGCACCCCCAACCCACACAGACTACACGTGGGTATTTTTCTGAGCTTTTCTCCACTAACCCCAAGCCCACGTGGACGCTAGCGTCTGGACCTAGCAACTAGCGTTTACCCTTAATGGGGCCGAATGGCCTATTCAGACTTGCTTGTGATTAAAAACTGAACTCAGGGGAAGAAATATTCACCCCCATACCTGCTCAGAACTTTGAACTTTAAAAAACTCCTTAAACTCAGCAGAACTCAATCAAAAGAACCTTAAATTGAACAAGGGGTGAACTTTTAAACCTCGGAACTGAATGAGTTTTATTTCTGTTTTTAAAGAGACTTTGTATGTTACTGTATTTTGTTAATTACTTTTGTAAATTAACCTTGCTTATTTCATTGATTTTCCTGTTGCACTGAATCATTTTAAGTTAATGAAGTTTGTGGCTGCTAGATTAATTCTGTTATGATTTTATTGTAACTCCCAAATAATGAGAAAAATCTATTAGAACTGGTAAGAAGTTTTGACCAGCTTGTTACTCTGATACTCACGTTATATTTCCTACACATTTTTAAAGTTGTAAATTGCCTTATGTATACTGGATTTATAGAGCACATGTCTTTTAAAATTTATTCTGTCTTGGTAATTGTAAAGAACCTTGAAGTTTCCATGCTTTGAATATTACCTTGTAATTTTACAAGAGATCTTTTAACTTTTACTTTAAATCCTTAAGAATTGTTGCCTTAAAGGATAAGTTTTTATATATTTTATTATTTTACAAGAGATCTTTTAACTTTTACTTTAAATCCTTAAGAATTGTTGTCTTAAAGGATAAGCTTTTATATATTTTATTATAAGAAATATTATTGCCTTAAATGGGTAGAAGCATTTCCTACTCAGGATTTTTTTTAAAACAGGAAGCCAAGGAGCTCCTGTATATTCTTATCTGAGGATAATTTAGACCAGAAGGTTTCTTTTTTAAATATCAGATTTTGCTATGGAAGCAATAACAGAGTTTGTTGAGAAACTCTTAGCCAAGATTTAAAAGCTGTAACAAGTATATGATTTCTAAACATCATTGTTTATTGTTTTAAAATGTGCTATTGGAAATAATGGTACTCTATTTGAATGTGCACTGTGAATCTGCTATTTGTAAGATCCATTTACACTCACAAAATGAAAACCTCATTTTGGGTAACAAAACCCTTCTAGTTCTAAGCTATATATATATATTTTTGATTTTTTAAAACTTTTTTAATGAGAGCAATTGATTTTTCCTTTTTCTTATCTTGTACTGGAAGTACATATATAATCATTATTTATCTTTTTTTATAAGCTTAATGCAAATACCTGAGCCTATAGGACTGTGATTAAATGCCTTTCTGTCTGATTCTACGAAAAGGGAACATGAGAGCTGTTAATTCGTGCTAAAGAAAGCACATGGTCAGAGACTTGACTGACTAAGATCTGCATAAATTGCAGCAGTTCTATGCCAATACTTTAGGGCTTGGAAATTGGGGTTTGAGTCCTGGAGTCCCAGTCTTTTCTAAAACTTTAGAGGACATGGGTCCCCTCGACTTAGATTCCTAGAAAGCACCTAAGATTGGTTATTTATTTGGCTCACTTCCCTGAAAAGCGGATAGAAAATCAGATCAGAGAGAGACATTTCCTTTAGTCCTGGCCC
This sequence comes from Gracilinanus agilis, assembly GCF_016433145.1. Taxonomy (NCBI): domain Eukaryota; kingdom Metazoa; phylum Chordata; class Mammalia; order Didelphimorphia; family Didelphidae; genus Gracilinanus; species Gracilinanus agilis. The sequence continues at coordinate 161,411,471 of NC_058133.1, read as the reverse complement.
TGAATGGGTAATTGCAAACTGTTGAGTTCACTTTAATTAGACCTTCATTCAAAGGTCTAAGTTTATTTTCCCCAGATTTTTTGCACATTTTACATTTCATTCACAAGTTAATTTTTTCTTCTTTCTTCTTGAATTTTCTTCTTTTTATTTTGCCAATTGACTTCATACAACCCCCAGGACTCAGCCACTCATCCTTAGCTGACCTGAGGTAACTTTTCTTAAGGAAAAAGGTGTTTAGTATTTCCCTCAGGGGGATGGGATGTCTGTTTAGTTTTTTAAAATTCGATAATGTAAAAATATATGTATATTTAACTCTTTTAGGAGTAATTTCATGGGGAATTGTATAAATCTTAGAAGAAAATGTATGTTTTGTAATCTATAATGTAAAGTTTAAATTCTTTTGAGAATAATTTCAGGATAAGGATCTTGCCATCTCCCCAGAATCCAGATGACGAACCTGTTGGTGAAGACACTATGAAGATGTCTGAAAAGCCTTCACTGTACCATGAAGACCAAATTTTGAACTTTGGGGTGCAGTTGATCGAACTATGGGGAGTGGAAATTGAGTTGTATAATTTGTTTTAATTATACACTGTTATACCAATAGGGGACTGCCCCCAAATTGGTTTTTTGTCAATGCGGCTAATTTTAACCATTTCTTCATCTATTTCTTTTATCCCCCAAATTCCTGAAAATTTTAGAAGTTGTCTATTTTTACAGGTCCAGCAAAGAAAAAGGACTAACCTATTTTTTGCTGGACCTCACGGGGAATTGTAAAAGTGAAATTTGGGAAATGTCATCTAAAAGTATATATATTTTCTATGGACACGTGGAAATTATCAAACTACATTTCCCGTGGTCCAACGGGTTTCTGTTTCTGGTTCTTTGGGTGTGGGGACGCCTACGTCTCCACGCAGAGAAGAGTTTAAATCTCCTGAGTTAGGGGGGAGTGGCCTCTTGGCCAGCAGACTCAGGAGGAGACAGGAGACAATTATGGCTAGGCGGCAAGTTTTGAATGCTTACAAGCACGTGGTCTAATAACTTTATCTATCAGCATGGCTTTAATTAAAATACTAATATACATTATTATATCAACCTTTATTATTTTTCATATTTATACCTTCCAAGGGAAAAACAGGCTTCTTGCCAAGAAAGACCCCCACTTGGCAGACCTCACCTAGACTGAATTTGTGTAATCTAGTTTGGGTATAAATACGGTAACAGTTCAAAGCTCAGAGACTCAGGTTATCCTAGCGAGGCCTGCAGACTACTGATTGATGTAAAGCTGGGTCATTATAAAATTCAGTTTCACTTAGAAGTTTGCTTCTGGGGGCAGCTGGGCAGCTCAGTAGATTGAGAGCCAGGCCTAGAGATGGGAGGTCCTGGGTTCAAGTCTGGCCTCAGACACTTCCCAGCTGTGTGACCCTGGGCAAGTCACTTAACCCCCATTGCCTACCCTTACCACTATTCTGCCTTGGAACCAATACACAGTATTGACTCCAAGATGGAAGGTAAGGGTTTAAAAAAAAAAGAAGTTTGCTTCCAGGAGTTTTCTTTTATAGTTATCTTCTCGCTCTAAAGATCCCTTCCAATTACTCTGTATGTGGTTTGCAAATGCCTATTTATTTATATATTGCATTTTCCTTTAGAATATAAGCACTTTTTTTTAAACCCTTACCTTCTGCCTTGGAATCAAATGCCATTGATTCCAAGGCAGAAGAGCAGTAAGGGCTAGACGATGGGGGTTAAGTGACTTGCCCAGGGTCACACAGCTAGGAAGTTTCTGAGGTCATATTTGAACCCAGGACCTCCTGCCTCTAGGCCTGGCTCTCAATCCACTGAGCCACCCAGCTGCCTCCTAGAATATAAGCTCTTTAAAGGCCATTTTTGCTTTTCTTTGTATGCCTGGCACTAAGCACAATCCCTGTCAAATAGTAAGGGCTTAATAGATGTTTGTGGAACCACCAAACAATAGCAAATGAATGTTGCCAAATTATAAAGAACAAACTTGGTACCAAAGAAGAGACTTGAAAAGATAATTCTCCCCTTCTTCACTTCTTATGCAGAGTGTGTGTGTGCACATGTATGTAACAGCCTGTGGATGTGGAATAACAAATATGTTAGATTTTTTTGGGTTGTGTTGAGTAATCTTGCTGGCTTTTTTCTTTCTTTTTATTTAAAATAAAGTCTTTGTTATAAGACATATCTCTCTGATGAGAGAGAAGTATACGGGGGACAACTTAGACAATGTAAAATCAAAATATATCAACACAAATCTATTTTTTAAATGCTGTATGATTGATTCTAGGAGCTGATTCCACTTAAGCAGATGGTATTCATTCATCCATTCATCAAACATTTATTAAATATTTATTACAAGCACTTCACAAGGTAATTAATATTTTTTTTAGCTAGAGGAAATATCTGCTTTTCACTTTGCAGAGGAATCCCTGGAATTCTAGAATCCTGATCTCTGCTAGGTTCTGATGCAAGGAGAAGGAGAAGGTAGGGATACCAGTAGATGGAATTTATTATGTAGATATGAAGAAAAGTTAGTTAAACATATAAGAGATTTGTGTTTTCATTTATGTACCATTTTCTTTTTCTTTTATATAAAATGCATGTTTTATTTGGTTTTTGTAAAATTTAGAATAAAATTTCATTTAACTTAGAAAAGGAACATGGGGGCAGCTAGGTGGCTCAGTGGATAGAAAGTCAAGCCCAGAGATGGGAGGTCCTGGGTTCAAATCTGGTCTCAGAAACTTCCTAGCTGTATGACTCTGGGCAAGTCACTTATCCCCCATTGCCTAGCCCTTACCACTCTTCTGCCTTAGAACCAATTCTAAGTACTGATTCTAAGATGAAAGGTATGGGCTTTTTTAAAAAAAATAGTAACAATCAGGTGGGATTTATACCAGGAATGCAAGGATGGTTCAACATTAAGAAAACCATCCACATAATTGACCATATCAACAGTCTAACAAACAAAAATCACATGATTATCTCAATAGATGCTGAAAAAGCCTTTGACAAAATACAGCATCCATTCCTATTGAAAACACTGAAAAGTATAGGAATAGAAGGACCTTT
>NC_058133.1:161356189-161403384 GCF_016433145.1 Gracilinanus agilis | reverse complement strand
AATGCATTGCTGGTGGAGTTGTGAACTGATCCAACCATTCTGGCTGGCAATTTGGAACTATGCTCAAAGGGCTATAAAAAATGCCTGCCCTTTGATCAAGCCATACCATTATTGGGTTTTTACCCCAAAGAGTTCATAGATAAACAAACTTGTACAAAAACATTTATAGCTGTGCTTTTTGTGGTGGCAAAAAACTGGAAAAGGAGGGTGTGTCCTTCAATTGGGGAATGGCTGAACAAATTGTGGTATATGCTGGTGATGGAATACTATTGTGCTCAAAGGAATAATAAACTAGAGGAATTCCAGGTGAACTGGAAAGACCTCCAGGAACTGATGCAGAGCGAAAGGAGCAGAGCCAGAAGAACACTCTACACAGAGACTGATATACTATGGTAAAATCGAATGTAATGGACTTCTGTACCAGCAATGCAATGACACCGGTTAGCTCTGAGGGATTTATGGAAAGGAACGCTACCCACATTCAGAGGAAGGACTGTAGGAGAGGAAACATAGAAGAAAAACAATTGCTTGAATGCATGGGCTGAGGTGGACGTGATTGGGGATGTAGACTCGAAACTACCACACCAATGCAACTATCAACAATTTGGAAATAGGTCTTGATCAATGACACATGTTAAAACCAGTGGAAATGTGCATAGACCATGAGTGGGGGGGTGAAGAGGGGGTGAAGGGTAAAGTAGGAGCATGAATCATGTAACCATGTTAAAAACGAATATTAATAAATGTCTAAAAAATAGTAACAGAAAAAATGCTTGGGTATTTTTGAGAGGAGCTATGGTGGCTGTGGTGACTGAAAGGACTGACACTCAGAATTTCTAGTTAAGATATTCCACAGAATGAAAAGTGATAGATTTTTTAAGGGAGATAGAAAAGGAGGAGCTTGAACAGGTTTTTCACCTTCCAGAGAATGATTAGAAGTTGTCCTTAAAGGATTACAAATATATTTAAGGACTGTGTAACTTAAAGATACTTAATAAATGGGGTTAGGTGATTTGTGATGCAAGGCCAAGGTCATCTGTTTGTAATGGACCTGGGGATTGTAAATCGTTAATATTAGGAATACCTTTTCCTCCCTTTCTTTATTATATTGCTTCTGAGCTCCCCACCTTATCTGTGTAAAACCTTTAAATAATCTGAGATTAGCTCTCTGATTCTGAATTGATGACAAACCATAGTTCTTTTGTTTACTTTCAAACTCCATTCAGTTTGATTTGGGGTAGATTGTGAGCATCTTGGAATTCTATTTTTTGTCTTTATATTCCTAGGCTAGTTCAGAGACTAGGACCAAGTTGCCTCAAGAGGTGGTGAATTCCCTATCATTGGATTCTTCCAGAGTAGGCTGAATGAAGATTTGTTGGGGATGTTTTTGAATTGTTTGTTTTTTTTTAATGACACCACATCATTTAATCCAACAAGTAATTAAATAAAACCCACTCTTTCCAGCAGCATCCCCAAGGAATGAACATACAATGTGCATTTGAATACCTCCAATAATAGGGAAGTCATATACTAGGTATTTAATACATGCTTGTTGATTGGAATGGAAGGAGTCATTAAGCATCTGAGTACTTAGCTATTATGCTGCTATTATGGAAGACAAAAGAACCACAGTTTCATGGAATGTCAAAGCTGGAAGGAACCTCAGAAAGCATGGAATCCTGGGATCATCAATCTAGAGCTTGGGAGGGCTCTAATTTTTGTAAGCTTTTTATAAGAAGAAATGGAGACCTAAAGAGACTTGGTCATAGTCACATATCTAGTAAGTGGCAAGGTATGGGAGGAGGAGAAAATGGTGTTCTTGTCCTTATGAAGCTTATAATGTAGTTAGGAGGAGACACTAACAATTATGAAGCAGTCAGCAGAATCACAAAAGGAAGCATATGTGGTACAAACTAGAAGCTCTAAAGGAAATCTGGGAAGGGGTCAGGGTAAGCTGCAGTAGTCTCAAGTGACTTTGCTGTCTAATGTGCATGATCTAGGTCTAGGCTACCTTGGAGGATGCTGTCCTTGCTCCATTTCCCTTGCTAGTTGGCTGAATCAATAATATGATTTTGTTAAGAGGTGTCAGTTGGATGACTGAAAGGACTTACCATGTTTGGATGATTCACTTGTGCATATACTGTGACACTCTCCATGATAGTCTCTGTTGACACAAAGGACAGGATTAGCAACACAGAGACTTTATGATCCATCAACAAAACATCCTACAATCTTGAAGACTTCTTACCCAAAGAGCATTGGGTCTAGAGTCAAGAGAAACTTGGATTGGAATCCTGACTCTGACATTTACTATTGCATGACTCTGGGCAAGCCGCTTAATTTCTCTAAGCCTTAGTTTCTCCATACATGGAACAGAGATGATAATGATACTTGTACTATCTCTGTCTCACAGCCCTATTGTAAGAAAAGTGCTTTGCAAACCTTTAGGTACTATATAAGTGTAGTATGCCATCTATAAGTTTCATAAGGGGTAACTAGGTGGCTCATTGGATGAGTACTAGCCCTGGAGTCTGGACGACCCATCTTCCTGAATTTCAACTAGGCCTAAGACATTTACTAGTTGTGTGACCTGAGACAAGTCACTTCACCCTCTTTGCCTCAGTTTACTCATCTGTAAAATGAGCTCGAGAAGGGAATGGCAAATCACTCCAGTGTCTTTGAATCCCAAATGAAGTCATGAAGAGTTGGACATAACCGAAATGACTGAACAACAACCACCGAAGTTTGATAAGTGTGCCATCTATGATCTTACCCAAATTATTGATAAAAATGTTGATGGGAACATGGCCAAACATGGAATCTTGGTGCTTGCCATTAAAGACCTTCCTCTATATCTTATTTAGATACATTTAATATCTACCTATTGATATCTTAGGGAAGTGATGGGCAAACTATACCCCGAGGGTCAGATCCAGGATCCCTAATCACTACATCTGGATGTCCAGGCATAGTGATTAGGGAATTGCTTAAGGCAGTGATGGGCAAAAGTGATGGGTCTGGTCTGCAGGGAATAGTTTGTCCATCACTGTCTTAGGGTACTACCATTCAACTAGCTACAAATCCATGGAAATGTTCTATCATCCAATCTATATTTTTCCATTTCATACTCAAGGATTTTTTATAAGACACTGTCAAAAGGCTTTCTGAAATCCAGGTGCATTTTTTTCTCTCCAAGTTCTCATTTCATGAGGCTAGATATAGACACATGAGACTCTGAGCTAAGAATAAGTTCTGAGTGAGGCAGAATAGGGGTCTGTGGTTCTCATGTGATGTATTTTTCCTGATATAACCCAGAATAATTTCCACACAATTACATATCTGACTCAGAGGCAGTCTGTTATCTGTGTCACTAACTTTTCCAAACCCTCATTAAGTGATTCTCTGAGTGTGGCTTGGAGCAAAGAGTTAGATAGGTATATTCTCTGCCCTCTAGGATAATGGCCTAGATAGGTCTGTTGGTTCACTGTGAGTGGGCTCCAGGGGCATCTCTTTTGGTTCTGTTCCAAGCATTAGCAGTGTCTATGCTTATTGACTATATATAAATTAGTGGCAGGATATTCTCCAATATATTTCCATTCCTTATTTTCCCCCTTATATTTCTAAGAGCTGGTGTATTTGTTGAATTCCAGAGCAGGAAGGAATCTCAGAAGTCATAAAATCATAGATTTTGACTAAAAAGGACTTTATAGACCATCAATTCCAATCCCTTCCTTTTACAGATGAGATAACTAAGACTTGCCATGGGGCACAAAACTAGTATCAGGGTAGGATTTGTACTCGTATTTCTCTGACTCCAAATCCAAGCTCCTGTCTACTACCCCAAGATCATTTAGTTCTATATGGTCTAAATAAAAAGACCTTCTATAGCATCTCCAACAAAGGGTCTTCAGCCTGTATTTGAAGATTTTTGAATGGTAGAAAATTCATCACCTCTTGAGGCCAACCATTCCAATTTTGGAAAGCTTTCCTCCTCTGTTTGAAGCTTTGAAATGCATTGTGAATCCTTTGGTGGTAGGCTGTGACCCTGGAGCAGCTATGTCCCTCAGTTCCTTATGAGGTGGGGATGGAGTCACTACAATGCAGTCCAAGTATTTAGTAGTATGCATTCCATGCTGCTCCAGAAATGCAGGGATATCACCTTCTTAGTGTACTGCTATTCTGGACCTTGTGTTGAATTATTAGAGGGGAAAGGGAAGAATAGGACTCTTGAAGCATCTCTCAACATTCCTATTATGGAATGGCTTAACCATCAATGATCACTAGGCACCTAATGACATCATAACTACAAATTAAAACTACAGCAATGTCAGAGAGTGGCAGAGTTGGAAGGAGTTTTTCTTAAGGCCTGAGGAAAATTGGGAGAATTGAGGGGATTAGGATAGTAAGAGGTTAATTGTGGGAACTGAATGAACTATACTGATTCCATCTTGTGACTTAATGCTGGAGCAAACTCTGTTCTTCTTCTATAAAATTATGAGTCCAGTCCAACATCTGTCTTTTAAGAAAATTTTATTCTGCTGTGGGAATTGGGAGAAAATGGCATTTCTTTGTTCAAATCTAGACATATATAGGTAGGAAGCTGGACCACTTCTACCTGCTGCTTGGAGATTCTTAATGAAGGCTCTAGATTATGCCAACTAGAAACTCAGATCCTAAGATTGATGTAAGGAGTTTTCATAATTGTCTATTTCAAATAACCTGTAATCAGGCCTGAAACTGATCAATCAGTTATTTTTGCATTGTTCCTTTGATTTTTTACAGTTACTGGTGGGGAGTGGATCACCTCTTTCTGAATTCAGGAAATTGTACCTGTTTATTCTCCCCCTCCCAACTTTGAAAGTCTCTAATCATTCCTCAAATTAGAAATCCGATTTCCTAATGTGCTTTCCTTTTAAGTAATTAATTTCTTTTGAATAATTGTTTATGATTGATAAAAGTCTGTCTTCCCCTGTTTTTAGGTCTGACCCTAAGCTGAGGAAGAGGCTTATTCCTGATTTGTTCGGCAATTAGCATGCATTGCTTGATAAATAGAAATTCTTAGAAGCTCAAGCCTTCGTTTCATCTTACACCTACCATAGGTTTTAAGTTTCCTCATCAGTAGAGCAGAGAACATAAATCTGCTCCAATTTGGGAGTATGTGACTGAAGAGAGATGATCATTTTTTTTTGAGGGAAGGATCCAGACTTATATGTAGCTCCCATTTTGGAAACTCCCTCTACCACTGCAGATCAGCAACTGGACTGTAATTTATATCTTTAGTTGTCTGAAAACACTGAGAAGTTAAATTATTTTCCCATTGTCACACAACTATTAAGTGTTATAGGATTTAAATCTAGTTTTTTTAAGCCCCTACCTTCTGTCTTAGAATCAGTACTAAGTATTGGTTCCAAAGCAGAAGAGTGGTAAGGGTTAGGCAGTTGGAGTTAAGTGACTTGTCCAGGGTCAAAAAGCTAGGAAGTGTCTAAGGTCAAATTTGAACCCAGGTCCTCTCATCTCCAGGCCTGGCTCTCTATCTACTGAGTCACCTAGTTGCCCCCAAACCAGGTCTTATTAACAGTAAAATTCTTTCCCTTTGTCATTAGTAGTGACACTGTCTTACTAAATAAAGCCTTTGGTACTATGATCTCATGACCCACTACCTACAGAGTACCTCCTTCTGACTCTTTCATTCCCTTGTTCCACTAGGCAACAATTCAGTAGTTCTTCCTAACAGGGTCAATCCAAGTAACTCAGAATCTGGTAACTTACCATGTTGCTGAATGTGATTATAAGAGACACAGAAGAAACCTGAAAAGATTAAACCCAGAGATTGAGGAAAATAGATAGATAAACAGACAGACATATAGACAAATAGATAAAGTAACCCTTCCCCTAATCAAATATCTCTTGGACAGGACAGGGAGGAAGGCAGGATGGAAAGGTGGGGCAGAGTATGCTGGACAATAAAGTCCCATTTTTCATGGAGTGTCTGTCGAAGGGAGAGAAAGGAGAATGATTCCAATTTTCAATAATCGTTGTGTGTCCCAGAAACCATCTGAACAGAGGAGTCAATTTATGAGTTTATTTTGTGAACTATTCAGAGGGATGTATGGGGAGAGGAGACCCAAGATTGGCCCCTAAATCAGAGTGATGGGTTTCATTTGGAGATAATAAGGACATGAATGTAGAGCCAGGATCTACATCACTGAAATCCTGAAGTAATCTGAGAAAACCAACTAGTAACACAGGTTGTAGACATTCATCTTTTAAGGAAAGCTTACCTTTTCCTTTTTTCTTCCAAATAAACACAGCCACTATGATGAAGACTATGCAGAGTAAAACTAGAAAAGCAATTCCTATTCTTATAATCCAAACTGGTATTCCTTGAGGATCTGGAAAGGAAAAGTTAATGTAAGTAGTGTTGGAGTCACTGAGCCAGAGTCTCTGCTGAGCTGCCTCTGGAATTTTCTCCCTCTGAAGCTGGCCATCTTGATGACCTGGACAGAATGTATTGGAGGGAGGTGAGTAGGAACCACACATCAGGTAGAGTAACCTGGTGGTACCTGGGCAGAGCTGGGCGAAGTGCTGGTCCTCCTGAGATCCTTGTCTTTGAGTTCTGTGTACTGAAAGGCTATGGGGTTGTGGAGGTTAGGGGAAAAGATATTGGGGTAGAGAAGAGAATAGGGTCGGGAACACAAAACCTGTGATGCACTTGTTCTGTTCTGTTGGGTTCTGTGCTTAGGGAGCTCTGGGAAGCACTATGGACAGTAGAAAGAGTATTAGATTTAGAGGCTTGAATTCAAAGCCTAATCTTCAACTTCCCATGCATATGGCCCCAGGCAAATCTTTCTGTGTTTTGGTTTGCTCATCTGTAGAAAGAAGGAGAGAGGTGGAGATGAGATCCAATTGGCTGATCTCTAAGATCCTTTTTCTCTCTAAATCCTATGATAATCACTTTTTTGAAGGATAGATTGGGAAGGAGGCCAACCTGTTTCCTAGAGCTGTTCAGGACTTCTCCTGAGACTCCTCAAGAGACAGGAAGGATTACCTGTACAGAGCTCCATAGAAAGATTTGCCAGGACACTGCGATTGCTGACAGGATTTGTGACTCTGCAGATTAAGTTTGGCTCACTTTCCCCAGATCTCCAGGAGACTGTGAGGATGGGTCCCTCTTGGAGGATCTCCTCCTCTACACCTTTCAGAGATATCCAGTTGTAAGTCACGTTTTTCTCTTCCTTTTCCACATGACACAGCAGGCTGACATTACAGGTATCATTCTTAGACACTGTATTATTTACTATAACTTCAGGTTTGCTCAGTTCCTCTGTGGAGGGAGAAAAGACATGAAATTGAGGACAATAGATTAGCACTGTATAATAAACAACTCTATTACATGGCATAAGTATTCTTCTTGATTCCTTTGGTGTAAGATACTACCTACGTGTGGAGGCTCTATGAATGGCTATATATGGTAAGATAGGTTTAGGATTAATGACCAGGGGTCTGAGAGTTTGCTGCTACCAATGTTTTACCAAGGAGTGGTATGGCAGAGGGATCCGATCCAGAGTATACCAGAAGACCTGAGTAACCAGATCAGAATAACCAAAAGAGAAGACAGAAGGAGGATGAAGAGGAAAGTTGAGCCTTGGATAGTTTGAAGTGAAAGTGGAGATTTCTCTAGAGGTTAGGCTTGAAGACTAGAGAGGGTCCTTTTAACTGGCTGGAGCCATCACTAGGAAATCTTACATTTAGGGTGGCCCCCACAAACCATGATGAGATCTAGCAATGAAAGGTGACCTTAGTTGGAAATGGTGGGGGTGGAGAAGAGTAAAAAACTATTGAAAGGAGGAAATGGAATGGAGGTAGGGTGGGGAGGAAAGAAATCTTAGGACACCACAAGTGGAGGCTGCTTTTGCTCTCCTCAAGGAAGCAGACTATTTGGCAATATATTTTAATCAATTATTCTTTGTAATTGCTAAAGTCAGTTAACCACTGTCCCCCCCCCAAAAAAACCCTCATTATTTTATCCTAATCATTTTTAGATATGCTATATTGTTTAGTGCAGCATAGTTAAACCCCTCTTCCTAACTCAAATCTTATTTAGAGAGCAGAAAAACAGTTGAAAAAAAGTGATTGATAAAGTGACTACCTCCAACAATTTTGCAACATTCCATTCTCATAGTTCCCTTACTGTAGGCTGAGAGAAAGGAGTTATGGTTTGTTATCTGTTCTCTGGGTAATGGTTCTTACAGTCAGTTTGTACCCAGCCCATTGTGTTCTTTTTCATTAATATTATTGCCATTGTATATATTGTTATTTTTATTCAGATTATTTTCTTAACAGTTTACATCCAAGAAACTTGGTTATTTCTTGGCAGGTTGAGGTGGTAGTAATGTGGCAACTTTTACTGTAAGTATATATATATGAGTGGGTTAACAGAGAACTTAGTCAACACTCCAATCCTATCCTCCCTTAAGGTATTGTCCACAGAAATAGAAGGAATATCTTGTCCAATTTTGTCATTTTACAGAGAAAGGAACTGAAACCCTAGAGAGACGAGCAATGTGATCAAGGTCCCATAGGAAGGCTCTTTGAACTCCTACTGAAATTGAGAGGACCTAAGGTGAAGTCAAATGGAATACAAATTTCAGACTCAGACTGTTAGAAATGGAAGGGACTTTAGAGCCACTTTGTACAGCTTCTTTTATAAAGGAGGAAATAGAGGCACTTGAGTTAGTGTCAAAGTAGTGACACTTCTAGTGAACTTAAAAAAAGATTATTAAAATGTGTTATTCTTTGGGGGAATAGAAGCATGAGCTCATCCAAGTAGCAGTCCCTTGTCTCATGACTGAGGACAAGTAACTGAGCAGTGAATGGGACCCTTTGGTCATTCTAGGTACACTCAGACCCCAAGCTCACCCATGTCTCTGGAATATGAAAAATATAATTTGTTTAACTATTCTCTAATAGATGAGTACTCTTTTAGTTCCAAGATTTTGATTACTAAAAAAAGATACTATAAATATTTTTATACATATGAGTTCTTTTCTTCTGTCTTTGATCTCTTTCAGGGTATATATCTAGTTGTGGTATCATTGCGTCAAAGGGTATGTATGTTTTATTACTTTTTGGCCAGAATTCCAATTTTCTTTCTGAAATAGCTGGACTAATTTAAGGCTCCACATACAATGAATTAGAGAGAGTGTTTTTTGCCTCCCACTTAATATTTATCACGTTCCTTTTTTGGTTATTTTTGTCAATCTGATGGGCTTGAGGTAGAACCCCAGAGCTGGTTTAATTTGTATTTTTCTAATTTTTAGTGATTTGGAATATTTTTTTGAATTATGGCTGTTGATAGAATGATTTCTTCCTTCGTAAACTGCCTGTTCATATCTTTTGACCATTTATCGAGTAGTAAATGGCTCTTGTTCTTATAAATTTGAATCAATTTCTTATGACATATATATATATATATGTATAAATTAGATATGAGTTCTTTATCAGAGAAAATTGCAAAGATGTTCCCTAGTTCCTTATTTCTCTTTTAATTTTAACTGTATTGGTTTTCTTTGTGTGACAAACTTTTAGCTTTACATATTCAAAACTACCTGTTTTATCTACTCTGATTCTATCTATCCATTATTTGGCTGTGAACTCTTTGCCTATTACAGATTTTGGTTTCTTTTTTATTCCTCTAATTCATTTACAATGTTACCCATTATGTCTAATTCATTTCCAAATATATCCCTGCCACTCCCCAGAAAGCTGTTTCTTATAACAAATCATTAAAATAAGAGAAGCAAAGGCTGCTCAGTAAAACTAACAAATGCATCAACTATTTGAAAGTATTTGCAATATTCTACATTCATAGTCCCCTACCTCTTGCAAAGAAAGGAGAGCAGAATACATAGGTTTCAAAGTAATAGCAAGAAATTAATCTTTAGTCTTAAAGTTCATGCACAAGGAAGTCTGGGTTGCTCTCCCCTCTAATACATACTAGTTCTTTGACCTTGGGCAAGACACATCCTCTCATTGCTCCTAGCCCACTCTCTAAGACCATACATTATAAAAGAGATGCCCATGTGCATTGGTACAGAGTTTTCTCATCAGGATTTCCCCGCTTAAAAAAAACAACTTCATTGAGACAACCGTGCTGAAGATATTATAAATTATATGAAGCTAAGCTTCATATTGTGACTTACCATACACATATAGTTTGTAATTTTTAATAAAGGGTTCAGATGGAACTGAATCCTCGAAGGTTATTTGTCCCTTATAGTCATTTTCATCTTCTATCTTCAAATTATTAATTTGCAAGGAGTAGTTTGCCTTGAGAATTTCCAGTCGATCATCATATTGAGAATCAGTCACTATGAAAGTGATGTTTTGTCCCTTTATTTGGACAGTGGCAATGGAAGTCTTAGAAAGCCAGACAACATTTCGTATCTTCTTGTCTGGTGTGATCCTCAAGGGAAGAATGACTGATTTCCCCACAGTCCCTATCACCACCAATGGGACTTCATTCTCTTTGGAGACTGCTTCCCCTGTAGACAGACAATCAAAAAATTATAGTGACAGTCTCACTTCCATTCTCCCCTCGCATTCTCTGTTCCCCTGTAAAACTTATGGATTATGGATGTGATGGGCAGAGATAGGTTTGGGGCACAGAGTTTTGGTTTGGCTTTGATGACAGTAATTGTAGAAACCCCTATCACCACTTTAAATAAATAGGGCCCCTGGCTCGTATTTTTATTTGACTTATTTGTGCTTTTTATAATTTCCTCTCTTCCTTTGATCTCTGTGTCAACCTCTATGTCATTTAAATTTTTAAGAAGAATAATTAGAATTTATGTAGCATTTCAAGGTTTGCAAAACACTTTATACATGCTATATCATTTGATCCTCTTAAGATTCTGAGGGAATTGAGTGAGCCACACAGACTCCATTTTGTGACTTAATTCTGGAGCAAATTCGTTTCCCTTTCTATTCAATTGTGGGTCTCATCCAACTTCTGTCTTTTGAGAAAATTTTAATTGTGGGAATTGAGAGAAAACTGTACTGCACTATTTAAACCCAGCTCTGCAGGGCTGGGAAACTAAACCACCCTCACTTGCTGTTGAGACCTTTTACCGAGAACCTGGGTTATGCTGATTAGAAAGCGGGTCAGATCCAAAGATTGATGCGAGGAGTTTTCTCATAACTGTACATTTCAAGCAACCCATATGTCATATCTGAAAACAAACTGCATGCTATCAATCAGTTATTGTTTCCATATTCCTTTGATTGACACTTGTGGATAGTGGGATGCCTCTTTTTCTGAATTCAGGGAATTGTACCTCTTCATACTTACCTCCCAACTTGGAAAGCCTCTAATTGTCCTTCCAATTAGAAATCAGATTACCTATTGTATTGTTTCATTTTAATTAATTGTTTTAATTTGATTGTTTTTAATGTATAAAAATTTGTCTCCCCCTGTGTTCAAGGTCTAACCCTAAGGTGAAGAAAGGACCTGTTCTTAATTTGTTAAGCAATTGGCATGCATTGGTTGATAAAATGACATCCTTGGAAGATCAAACCTTCATTTCCTCAGTTATTTCTCCTTTCATCGGCCACATTTGGGAAATAGATTTTATAATTATCCTCATTTTATTGATGAAGAAACTGAAACAGAGAGAAGGTAGGTGACATACCTAGAGTGACGCAGCTAGTTAAGTGTCTGAGGCAGGATTTGAACCCACATCTTCCTGGGCTAAGTCTAATGTTCTTTATACTGGACCACTTAAATACTACATACTTATCACATTTTGTACCTCTACTTCTTGATTTCCTAGGAATGAGGTATTAGGACAAGAACAACATTGGCATCAGCCTCACTGAACAGAGATAACCACTGATTCATTTCAATTTAATTGCAATTTATTGAACATCTACTGTGTGCCCAGCATTATTCTAGGGGTTGTGGAGAGTAGAAATGACAATATCCTTATGTCTCAAGCTGAGGCTAGAAGAATAGCATACATGAAACAAATAGAAAAAAATTCCAAGACACTGTCTTAGTTAATGTATGATAGAAACATAAATGCTGATGAAATTTCAAGTACAGTCAAGTTCACTGTGGGCTGTGATTAGTCATAGAAGGCTTCATGGATGGATGAATCATGAATTGGTCTAAAGGAAAATGAAAGATTGGTGCTGGGCAAAAGAAAAGAGGAGAAAATTCACTATGATCCTCTACTCCTCCAATTACTGAATATTTTCTTAGCAAAGGACTTATTCAGTGAAAAGAAGAGTCAATCTTTACCCTTAAGACAGGCACTTTGGACTGGATGCTACTTAAGTCTTGGAAAGGCCAGAAATAAAAACTGAGGACTGAGCCATGGTAGGAAAGTAGAGGATAGTTTGGAGGAAACTTTTTTTCACCCCCACAAAAATGCTCTTTAGACATTTTATTTTATTCATTTCTTAGGATTCTGGAATTCCCAATTGTTAGATACCTTTCTTTTACCCTTATCCTTTTTATAAACTTACCCAAATCCCCTGACTACTAAAATCTGCAGGAATTTAGGTAGAGATCAAGATAATTGAATCAAAAGATACTAGTTTAAAAATTTTAAGGGTCTTTAGAGAGTGAACCCTCTCTTTTATAAAAGAAGGAATTGTTTCCAAGATAGACTAGAAAGTAGTCAATAGCTATCAGGTACCTGCTATTTGCCAGGAATTGTGTTAAGCACCGAAGGATATAAAAAACCCCAAAAGACAATTTCTGCTCTCAAGGAAATCACAGCCTAAAGAGGGAGACGACATGAAAACAGTTATATACAAACAAGCTTTAAAGCTATAGATAGGATCAATCGAAAATAATCAACAGAGGGAAGGCACTAGATTTGGGGAGATTAAAAAGGGGGATTTTATTATTATTATTAAAAACCCTCACCTTCTGTTTTATAATTGTATTAAGTATTGGTTCCAAGGCAGAAGAGTGGTAAAGGCTAGACAATTGGGGTTAAATGACTTGACCAGGGTCACACAGCTAGGTGAGGTCAGATTTGAACCCAGGACTTCCTTTCTCTATGCTTTGCTCTCTATCCATCCAGCCACTGCCTTTAGAGTATCCACTGAGTAGCTTCCTTTAGAAGGTAGGATTTTAACTGAAGATTTTAGTCTAGAGATTGGAGTATCTTGTTCAAGGAATAGCAAGAAAGCCAGAGTTAAATGATTTGCTCAGGGTCATGTAAGTAGTAAAAAGGTAATAAGAAACAGAATCAGGATTGAATCCCTAGTCTTCTGACACCATACCTACATTGCACTGGAAAGGCCTTTAGGCCTGACTCAACCCAAGGAATTTTGTGGATTCCTCCTAGGGAATTTTATTTGGGACTTAGGGATTTCTCAAGGCTGACCTGTTTTTAGCTCAGCCTTTTGGGGGCATTTATTTTCATTTTTAGGGTTGCTATGCTTGGAAGGACAGGTGAGGAGGGCTGTGAGTCCACTGTTTCTTCTGGTTTTGTCTCCTAGGAGAGGATAGGGTAAAACTGAGGGATTGTTAATGTGAACGGAAGACTCTCATAACCAAAGACCTCCAATTTACACAGTATTTTTGGTTACAAAAATTCACCATGATACTTGACTCACTCAATATATTTTTTAAATTTTTTATTTTTTAGAAAAATTTTCCATGGTTACATGATTCATGTTCTTACTTTTCCCTTCACTCCACCCCCATAGCCGATGCACATTTCCACTGGTTTTAACATGTGTCATCAATCAAGACCTATTTCCATATTATTGATAATTGCATTAGTGTGGTCGTTTCGTCACTCAATATTTTCTTAGCAAAATAGGTAGGGTTTATTCAGTAAAAGGAAAAGGAAAAGTGGTTGGTTACAAGACCTCCATATCCATTATCTTAAACCATCCATCCATCCATCCATCCATCCATCCATCCATCCATCCATCCATCCATTTTTTTATTCATACACTTGAGAAGTGGCATGGTATAGTCTATAGAAGGTCATCCTTGGACCTAGGAAGAACTGAGTTTAAGTCATTTTCTTGACACATATTGGCTCTTATTCTGGGCTAGTCATTCAATCCCTTAGTATTCTAGGCAACTCTATGAAACCATAAGTTGAAAAAAGGTATCTATGTACTTGGATACAGAAAGTTTCCTTGTCTAGGATTTGCCTATATCAAAGAAATCAAAGGTCTAGTTTCTAACCTGACTCAATTCACTGATTTCCTTCATTCTCTACCATACACAGGGTACTGAAAGAGACACAAAAAGAAAAGACTGCCTCCGCCATTGAGGAGCTTATGTAGGTGATAACATATGAATACAGATATAATATGGATGGTATACAGGAGAAGGATAAAAGGCTCTAAGAGCAGTTGAAGGAGTCAGCATATCAAGCCAGAGGAATCAAAGATGGCTTTACAGAAGAGATGACATTTGAATTGGTCTTTGGAGGACAAATAAAGTTGGGCCTTTCAAGTATGGGGTACAGTGTGAACAAAAGTGAAAAGCAAAGGAGAAGGAAAGGAAAGGAAAAGAAAGTCCGATAACCGAGGGACTCAGGGACGCTTTTACAGAGGTGGTGGTACTTGATCTGAACTTTGAAGGAAGAAAAAGAATGAGATCAAGATGGGAAAGGAGTGGATTCCAGGCATGGGAGACACTTTATGAGTGTGCATGAAGGCTGGAAAAGTTCAGTTTGTTTAGAATATAGATTTTGTAAGAGGGAGTATTGTAAAGTAAATTTGAAGGTAGGTGGATACCAGATTATACAGGGCCTTGAATACGTGGCTAAGGAATTTGCATTTTAATCTAGAAAAAATAGGAAGTCAGTGGGGATCTTTGGTCAGGGCTGTAATGTAGTCAGACTAATTTTAGGAATAGTATTTTGATGATTTGTGAAGAATCAATAATAGGATATAGCAAATGATTGGATATATCTTCTAGGACAGAGAAGAATCAGAAGTGGTTTTTGAGATTGCAAGTATAGGTGACTAGGAGAATAATGAAGCCATTAGTAGATATTAGAAACTCAGAAAAAATGGTAGGTTTAGAGGGACAGATCATGGATTTATTTTCAGGTTTTTTGAACTTGAGGCCAGTAAAATGTACAGGTGTGAACATGCCTAGGAGGCAATTTAAATTCAGGGGAGTTTAGGGGAGAGATCAAGGTTAGAGATGTAGACTTAGAAAACTTCACCATAGAAGTGATGTTGAAATATAGGAATGTATGAGATTACCAAGGGAGAAGTATAGGATAATAGAAAATGGTCAAGGACAAAGCCTTGGGGAACACCTACATTAAGAATACAGAAAGAGGAAGAAGGAGCAGCAAAAGAGACTAGGAAGGTATATTTAGGGGATAGGATGAGAAACAGGAAATGAAGGGAATAGAGAACAACAAGGAGGAATGTGTGATAAATATCATCAAATGCTGTCTAGGATGGTAGAAATCGAGTAAAGATGAACTAACTTTGATGATAAGTTCTATTATAATTTGTCAGGGGTAGTTACTGTTAAACAAGGACCTCTCCCCCTTCCTTTTTTATTTTAATTTTTTTAGTTGCTTTTTGTCTCCTTACACAATCGGAGTGCTTAAAAATGCCAAAAGATAGATTTGGGAATGGATTCAATAAATAACACCTTGTCTCCTCATCAAATCAAATGCTGAAAAACCACAAATAAAATCATGAAATGGGGAAACTTGATAACATATGGTAGCCTATGTCAAAAAGAGAACATTATATATATAAAATGAAAGCTAAGAAGGCATTCCCCACCCTTAGCAGCCCCCCCCACCCCAGTTATCTATTGAGTTTACGTGTTGTTTTTAACTAATATTTGGTTGATAGTTGGGAGCAGCACAGTATAGACAAGTATATCTTTCATACAAGGAAGGTTTGAGAAAACTAACCAAGTTGTTCTTAGCCATGCAATCGAAGGCCAGTCATTAGTGGTTTTAAATATACTTCAATAAATTTGATTCTAAATATGGAGGTTTCACGTCTGGGTTGTATTTTTAATTTCTCTGGTGTGCTGACAGATGTGTCACATTGAGAATGCAATTGCCATTATGAGGTGAGATATGGACAGGACCAACTATTCACTTCTCCAGTTTCTGAAAGTAAATCCCTCAAATCCATAATGCTTAGGAGTAGTCATCTAACTTTTTCATGAAGAGTTCCAATAAGGAGGAACCTATTTTCTCCAAAGGCAGCCCACTCTATATTTGGATATTATTATGGTTTATATCAAGCTCAAGTGGAAAATATTACCTATTGATTCCAGATCTGGCCTCTTAGGTCAATCAATACTCTAATTCCTCTACCAAGTAATAATTTTCAAATAAGGATCAAATATACTTAGCATGCTTTCTCTTCCACATGTTAAAAAAAATCCTCATTTCTGTCAACCAATTCTCATATAGCTTCATCTGAGATTTGGAAGTGGGAGCTGGGGAGGTATTTATGGAGATATATGAAGTCTTGCAAATGGCATTGTGAGGACTGGGAAATAGAACTGATAGATAAAAGGTTTATTGAGAAACAGTAAAGTTTGGCTGAAGCTTTGAGGCATTAGTCTATAATGGTGAGATAGCCCAGCATTGTGACTTTTTTTTAGCAATGATCTGGGGCTAGAAGCAAAGAGAGGAGATACTGGTTTATGGTCTGTGTGGAATATCAGCAAGTGAAGCAACATTATGTAAGAGGAGGTGGCAGTAACCTTGTTTTTGAAGCAATCAACCATACATTGTGTAGGGAGATAAGAGAAACCAGAATGAATTGTTCTGGATTAAGAACATAAGAATGGCAGGTTCCAATAAAAATGAAAAGCATGTCAAAAGTACTGGGGGCGGGGGGTTGGAAGCAGAGCAAGAGAATAATGAAGGGAGGAAATTTGTGTTATGATTGATATGTGTTTATCATAGCATAGCTGTAGGCAGGGCAAACATCATTATTCCCAAACCAGAGATTCATTGATAGTTTCCCTGAAACATCTGAGTATATTCTTTAGGCATCATCTCACTAATTCTCAGAGTTGGAGCTGGTAGACCAGTCATACACCTTTTGGATCATTGTACGTACACATTTGACTTAGGTCCAGGCAAGAGCTGAAGGAAGTCAAAGCACATTTACTGTGGTAAACCCAGGGATGCTTTGGAGCTGAACCAATAACCAATTATTCTAAGAGATGACTATTCTGTTCTACTCTATTCTGACTTTATACCACACATTTATTAAATGCCTTCTATGGGCAGGGTGCTAAGGACACAGATATGAAAACTAATAGTTTTTAGCATAAAGATATTGTAGTATAATAGTGGAGTATATGTATAAATAGATAAGCATGATACCAAGTAGCAAAAAGATCCAGAAAAAATGCCCTAAAAAAGTTTGAGGAGTAAGGGATTCCATTCAATTAGGCAGAATCAGGGATAAGCAGTATTCTAAGCAAGTACAAAGCATCCTAACTCCAACACATCCTCTCTGATTTTTCTTTTGAGCTCTGTTTCCTTTCCCGATTCATCTGATGGGTTCTTCTTATTTTTATTTTATTTTATTTTTTATTTTTTTATTTAGACTATTTCCCCATGGTTACATGATTCATGTTCTTTCCCTCTCCCCAACCCCTCTCAACCTGCCCCCCATAGCCGATGCCCAATTCCACTGGGTTTTACATGTATCATTGATCAAGACCTATTTCCATATTATTGATAGTTACACTAGGGTGATTGTTTAGCATCTACATCCCCAATCATATCTCCCCACCAAGCAGTTGTTTTTCTTCTGTGTTTCTACTCCCACAGTTCTTGGCTTCCTCTTGTTAAAAAATGAGAAAGAAAGAAATTAAATAGCAAACCCCTGAGGGACTAATTTGGCTCAAGAGTTGGGTGTCAATTTGAACTCAGAAAACTTCAGGGCTCCACTTAAAAGTCAGT
Source organism: Gracilinanus agilis (assembly GCF_016433145.1). Classification (NCBI taxonomy): domain Eukaryota; kingdom Metazoa; phylum Chordata; class Mammalia; order Didelphimorphia; family Didelphidae; genus Gracilinanus; species Gracilinanus agilis. The sequence continues at coordinate 161,385,433 of NC_058133.1, read as the reverse complement.
TGAGAAGCTGAAGTTCTAGATTAAGCCTGCCAGAGCCAAGCATTTATTTCTGTAGAGTTGATGGGGACATGAAAAAATTCCTGAATCTCAAGGTTTGTAGGGAACTCAGGAGACACATAATCTAGCCCCACCCTGAATAGAGTTCTTCCACAATATGCCTGAAAAGTGGTCTTTTGACCTTTGCTTAAAGACATTTAGAGAGTAGGAGCCCACTACCTTCAGAGGCTGTCCATTCTATTTGTAGATTGCTCTAATTGTTAGGAAATTTTTCCTTACATTAAACCTCTCTTTTCCTCATTTGAATTCCTACAGATTTCTTCTAGTTATATCCTCTGTGGTCAAGCCAAATAAGTCCAGTCCCTCTTCTAGGTGAAAGCTCTTCAAATCACCTTAAGGAGAGATGCTAGAAAAGTTGGTTTATAGAGATTGTAGGATGTGCCATGTAAAGATAGAACAATCAGCTGTTCACAGGATTTTAGTGGGGCTCACACCTCCACATGAAGGGAGAGCTGCTCCAGAAGGTCCAATAAAATTACTTAAATTAGGGAGGTGCCTAAGCTCATGACAACAAAGCACATGGGGTTGGGTCTCATGCCATTGACATCTGACATAATAATTGGAAAAAGTCCAACAAGAATTCCTAGAAGAGCTAAAAAAATCAAAATAAAGAAACAGTGGTAGATGTTAAAAGCTGAAAGTTAGGTAAAGAAAAAAAGCAAGGGAAGAAAATGATGAGGGAAAAATAAACAGTGGTAAAAGAGGCACCAAAAACACTGAAGAAAAGCAACTCTTAAAAAACAGATTTGACCAAATGAAAAAAAAGGCAAAAAGCCTCACTGCATAAAATAATTCATCAAATATTAGAATTAGGCAAGTGGAAGCTAATGACTGCCCAAGATATCAAGCAACAATAAAACAAAGTCAAAAGAATGAAAAAATATAGATGACATCAAATATCTCATAGAAAAATAACTTCTGCAAAATAGAACGAGAAGAGATAACTTAGGGATTATTGGACTACCTGAAAACCATGATCAAGGAAAGAACCTAGATATCTTATTTCAAGAAATATGAAAGCAAGTAAGCAAGCAAGAAAAAGAAAGAGAGTAAGAAAGAAAGAAGGAAAATACTACTAAGGCTCTACATCTCTACTAAGAGAAATGCAAATTCAAGCATCTCTGAGATACAACCTCACATTTATCATATTGGCCAACATGACGCAATAGGAAAACAACAAAGGCTAGAAGAAATATAGAAGAATTGGAATACTAATTCACTAATCATGGAGTTGTGAGATAGTCTAACCATTCTAGAGAACAATTTGGAACTATGCTCAAAGGGCAACAAAACTATGCACATCCTTTGACACAGTCATATCCCTTCTAGGTTTCTATCTCAAAGAGATTTTTTTTAAAAAAGGAAAAGGACCTATATTATGAAAATATTTATAGCAACTCATTTTGTGGTAGCAAAGAATTGAAAATTAAGGAGAATCAATTGTAGAATGGTTGAACAAGTTGTGATATATCATTGTGATGGAACAATATTGTGCTATAAGAAATGATGTGTAGAATGGTTTCAGAGAACCCTGGGAAGACCTATACGAACTTATTCAAAGTGAAGTAAGCAGAACCAGAAGACTGTTGTACACCTTTACAGCAATATTGTAAGTGTGATCAAGAAAATGATTTAATACAATTTCAAAGGACTCATGATGAAAGATGCCTTCCAACTGTAGAGAAAGAACTGATGAACTGAGTGCAGAAGCATATTTCTTTGTTTTTATTGTTTTATTTTGTTTGTGTTTTCTTTCATAATATGACTAAAATGGAAATATATTTTGCATGACTTTGAATGTGTAATTGATATAAAATTGTGACTTCTCAAAGAGGGGAGATAGGTGGGAGGGAAGGAGATGTTTTAAAATTCAAAACAAAAAATGAGTATTAAATTTTTTCACATGTAAATATGAAATATTTAATGAAATAAAAATAATTTAAAAAGATAAATCCACATAAAAGATGAACTATTTTAAGGATTTGTTATTTGACAATTCTGCTTGGGAAATTTTGGGGAAAAGCACTTATATTCACATCTTAAACTTATACTATATGCCCCATGGAGTTCCAGGTGGATGATACATTTAACCATAAAAGAGATGGAAGAAAATGGAATAAAATATTTATCTCAGTTTTGGATGTGATTTTTTTCAGTTCAATAAAGAGAAGAAATTATTAATGATAAGAGAAATTTGCTTGACTATGTTAAAATAAAAGTTTTCTGTACAACAAAAACCATTATAATTAGGAAAAATAAAAATAAATTGTGAAAAATGATAGCAAAACATGTCAGATAATAACAAAATCTAAAATATGTTAGGATTTATTAAGAGGTTCCTGAGATGACTCCTAGGACACAAAGAAAATGAACAATTTATAGTAAACACAAATTGATAATAATCATAAAGAAGACTTAATTTTACTGACTAAAGAAATACAAATTAAAAAAAAAATTGTGAGGTAGACCTCACAGCCTGATTCTCAACCAAGCTGAGTCAAGGAGGAGCGTCCCTGTGTGGTATGCTGCCTATGGAAATTGATTCCCGATTGGCGAAGAGATTAATAACCTCTGTTTGTTCAAATATTTTCATGGCAGCATTATCTGTAATGGCAAAAAAACTGTTAATAACCTGAATGATCCATATGGAGTGGGAAAAGTGTTGATTAGCTTCCAGGTATGTTGCTTCAAAAAAGTGTTTGCAGTGCTCTGAGATAGCACTACAAGCAGAAGTAGTGGGAGAAGTGAACTGAGTGTAGTGTATGATGCTTCTGAGATAGAATCAGATGCTTTGTAGAAGAGCAACAAAAGAGTTGCAGGGGAGTTCTTGAACTACACTAATGAGCTTTGGGAGATAAGGCAACAATATGGAGTAGCCATCTCAGACTTAAATAGTTTCAATAATAGTCAATGTTTGGGTTTACTCCTCTACATTGTAGTACTACCTCCCAAAATTACCGCGTAATCCAGTAGCACTCTCATCAGTCTCTAACTGTGTTCCCATGGTCCTTCCTTCCATCTCAGCACTAGGTCACACAAATTATCTTGAAGCTTCAGACAAACCTCAGAAAGATATTGAAATTACCAGAAGAGGAGTAAAAAAACAAAAACAAAAACAAAAACAAAAACAAAAAAAGAGCAGTCAAAGCTGTTGGCTACTTTTGGTATTCTTGAAGACAAGGCGAAGGCTTCAAATGAGATCATGAACTAAAACTGTACATAAGAGTAAACTATTGTTACTCCCTTCAAGGATAATTTCTCCAATGAAGGCATGCCCTCCTTTAACACAGATCATGAACCCACTGTAATTTAACAGATACAAAAGATCATAGATTTAGCAGAAGAAAGGAAGGAAACCAGCATTTATTAAGATCTTACTATATGCCAGACTGTGCAAAGAATTCTCAGAGAATATTCAGACACACATATCTATCTATCTATCTATCTATCTATCTATCTATCTATCTATCTATCTATCTATCTATCTATCTATCTATCTATCTATCTTTCTATCTAATTTTAAGGTTTACAAAGCATCCGTCTCACAATAACTTTCAAGTAAGTACTCAGAACATTATTACCACAATTCTCACTTTATAGAGTGAAAAACTGGCCCCAAAGAGGTTAAATAATTTGCTCAAGGCTTTAGTACTACTAGTAATAATAGGTAACTTTTATATAGCATTTTAAGGTTTACAAAGTATTTTAAATAAATCATTTTGTCCTTAAAATAGCTCTGGGATGTAGATACTATTACTATCCCCATTCAATAAGTGAGAAGGCTAAGAGAAAGAAAAAGAGATTGTGACCCATGCGCACAAACCTAGGTATTGAAGGCAGGATTTGAACTAAGATTTTCCTGATGACTAGTAAGTACTCTGTAGATATAGAATAAAGCCTATAAATCATTCTTTCTTTACACAGTGCCTGCCATATAGTAAATACTTGATAGTACTTTCATTTGATTGATTCTGGCTTCTACTCTCTCTTATCCTTATCCCCCATATCTATTAAGATATTCTTTATAAATTAACCTGGGTAAAAAAAAACCCTTACCATTCTGTAGCCATCTTGAACATGATTTTGAATTTGGGTTGGTCCTTGGACAATAAATATCCAGTGTACCAAGCCAAATGGAAAGCCCTTCTAGATCAGTAGGACCATATAGAACTGATGCTCAGCTAGCACAATCTTTTTTATTTTTTATTTTTATTTTTATTTATTATTCATTCATTTATTTATTTAGAATATTTTTCTATGGTTATATGATTCATGCTCTTTCACTCTCCCCCCCAATGCCCTCCCCCATAGCTGATGCCCAATTCCACTGGGTTTTACATGTATCATTGATCAATACCTATTTCCATATAGTTGCACTAGGGTGATCTTTTAGAGTCTACATCCCCAATCATATCCCCATCAACCCATGTGTTCAAGCAGTTGTTTTCCTTCTGTGTTTCTACTCTCACAGTTCTTCCTCTGAATGTGGGTAGTGTTCTTTCTCATAAATCCCTCAAAATTGTTCTGGATCATTGCACTGCTGCTAGTAGAGAAGTCCATTACATTTGATTGTGCCACAACGTATCAGTCTCTGTGTATAATGTTTTCCTGGATCTGCTCCTTTCACTCTGCATCAGTTCCTGGAGGTCTTTCCAGTTCACATGGAATTCCTCCAGTTCATTATTCCTTTGAGCACAATAGTATTCCATCACCAACAGATACCACAGTTTGTTCAGCCATTCCCCACTTGAAGGGCATACCCTTGTTTCCCAATTTTTTGCCACCACAAAGAGTGCAGCTATAAATATTTTTGTACATGTCTTTTCCCCTATTATCTCTTTGGGGTACAAACCCAGCAGTGGTATGGCTGGATCAAAGGACAGACAGACTTTTAGAGCCCTTTGAGCATAGTTCCAAATTGCCATCCAGAAAGGTTGGATCAATTCACGACTCCACTAGCAATGCATTAATGTCCCAATTTTGCCACATGCCCTCCAACATTTATTACTTTCCTTTGCTGTCATGTTATCAGCTAGCACAATCTTTAAGACAACAGGGTTACAGTGGAACTGTTTGTTGGCTTTGGAAGTGGGGAGGAGAGAGCAGGGGATGGGGGAATTATGAATCATGTAACCATGGAAAAATATTCTAAAGAAAAGTTAAAAAAGAAAAAAAAAGAAAACAGGGTTATCTTCATTCTGTGTTGAAATTGGTGTGACTACTCAAGAGCATGGCGCTGATTCTGTTCCCTAGACACCCACAACTGGGATATCCTTTGATTGGCTGGGGGCAAGTTGATTTCTGGTGCTCTGAGGTTGTAGCAGAAGTGTAGCAGTTCAGTTTTACCCTATTTTTGATGTTTAAATAAATGCCTTGCACATTTGTCTATTTGCTACTCATCTTTTTTCACTACTCTAACCCTGAATTACTTATACTACCAACTTTAACAACATTTGCTTACATAGTATTGGATGTTGGCCTGCTTGAGGAAATTATACAACCATTCTTTGATTCCATAGCCTCTTGTTTCCATTAGCAGATTGTTCCTTTGATCAGCCCCTTTTACTACTCTTTCCTCACAGTGGTTTTTCCAAATCTTCTCTTCTCAAAACATCTATATCATCATCTTCCCCAATGTCTCTCAGCTTAAGACCTCACCTTCAATTTCAAAGAAAAATGGAGGGCTACATTGGTATTTCAAATCACCTCAGTACTCTTTCCATTCTCCCCATCCTCCCTATATTGTTTCAGTCTAAGAAGTTCTTGCTGATGCCAATCTTTTAATTCATGCCCTTGATTTCCACATCTATCATCTCTTCTAGCAGCTTTTTCTTTGACCATCTCCTCTTGCTTGGTAATTTTCAACCTGTTTATTCATTTATTCCTTCCTTAATGCCTTTAAACATGCTCAGAATTCTTCATCCTTAAACTCCACTCAAACATCTCTACAAGCAAGCTTTTTATATTCACAGGCAAGCTCCTAGAAAAAATAGCTATCTATACCAATTCTGTGTGTATGTGTGTTGTGTGTGTGATGGACTCCTAAGACAGCATGAAGGAACCTATATATTCCTTCCCAGAGAAATGTTTTAAATGCATAAAATAAAATATGTAGAATCAATTATGTTGAAATATATTTATCAAAACATTAAAAATTATACATATCCCAAAGGCATAGAACCTCTAATATATTCTGTTGCTTCCACTTTATCACCTTTCACTCTCATTTCAATCTCTGTATTGTGTCTTCTGTTCCCATTTTCTCAATGAAAGTGCTTTCTGAAAGGTCATTAATGACTGCCTTTTGCTAAATTCAGTAAATTTAGGCTTTTGGGGGGTTAATTTTTGCTAACTCTAGTAAGCCACTCCTTGATTTCTTTGATTTCTTTTTGGTATTTGATACTGTTGACTACCACCTTCTTGTAGACACTTGTTCCTCCCTAGGTTTTCCTGATGCTGCTCTGTTATTATCTTTCTACCTATTAGATTAATCCTTCCCAGGCACTTTATTCAGTCTCTCTATCAGTATCTTGGCCATTATAAGCAGGTAAACATCAGGGATCTGTACTTGGAACTCTCCTTTCCTTTCTCTATATTCCATTCTTTCTATTGACAATAGCTTCAGCTCTTATATATTCAATTACTTTCTCTGTTCAAATGTCTCCCTTATCTACAAATGTGGTCCTCATCTCTTTCCTGGTTGAGGACCTGCTTGAATTGCCTGCTTGATGTTCCTTGTGCAACTCAACCACAATACATCCCAAAGAAAACTCATAACTACTTCTGTCTTACAACTTCCCTATTTCTGTTGAAGGTACCACTGTTCTTCCACATGAGTTTGCAGTCTCCAAGTGATCCTTTCTTTACTCAATGTCAGCCACATAATAAACATTTAATAGCTATTTCTTGGTTGATTGATCCTGCCTTCTTTACTATCCCTCTCTACCCCATATCTAATCAGTTGCCAAATCAGTTTTAGCACCTCAATATATCTTGTATTCTTTCCCTTCTTCTTAAACCACTCCCAATTTTCCCACACCTAGTTTCAGCTCTCATTGCCCCTTTACTAAATTATTGCAATAACTTTCCATTTGGTCTTCCTACAAACCAGTCTTGTGCCCTCTCCAATCTATCTTCTATAGCAGTGATGGCGAACCTATGGCATTTGTGCCAAAGATGGCACATAGAGCTCTCTCTGTGGGCACCTGATTGCCCTCCCCACCAGAATTCATTATTAGAAAGGGAGAGGGATGCTGGTGGAGCTGCTCCCTTTCCTCTCTCCTGAAGAGGAGTGCCTGATGTCACTGTGCCTGATGACATTTTTTCACATCACCTACCCCTCTGCCTAGCAGTCCAATGGAAGTGCTTTCTCCCTCCCCTGTATGGGGTAAGGGAGGCTGGGGCACTTCTGGCACTTGGTTGTGGGGAGGGGACATGGCACATGGTGTCTGGGGGGGTGGCAGGCATAGCACTTGGCCTGGGGGTGGAGCCTGGTACTCTGTCTTGAAAAGATTCACAATCACTGTTCTATAGTTTCCAAAATGATATTCCTAAAACATATATATATATATGCTCAATATTGTCAAACAGGCCTGCTTGTTGTTCCCCACCCATGATATTCAGTGTTCTTACTTCTGTGACATTACATTGTCTGTCCCTGATGGACATTTTAGGCATTTTATGCCTGAAATGCTCTTCCTTCTCACCTCTGATTTTTTAGAACCCCTAATTTTCTTCAAAGCTTAGCTCCCATGTCAGCTCTTTCTTATATGAGATCTTGGCTGATTCCTCCAGTTATTAGTGTCTTGGGGAAAATTAATATTGAATTTTATTTACTTATTATTAATATTTCTCTGGGAAATCATTCATTTCCCCAAACTCCTTGGCTTTCTAAGGTGAGGCTAAGATAGTCCAGGTTTCAAGACTGGTTCTAAGCTTCACTAGATCCCTGACATTCAATTTCTTAATATGCTGAAGTGGGTCTGATGTTTCCCTTATTTGGATAAAGACTCACTTTCCCTGTGATGAAGGAATGGGGGAGGAGTTGAGATCTCTAAGTCCATCTCCTTTTTTTAAATATCTATCAATTGGGACTTCCAGGGGAGAGCCAAAGATTTAACTGTCAGGCCAATAAGAAAGAGAACACAATTTCCTATAAAAGAGAGAGTGCCAGGGCTCACAAAGCATCTTTTGCATGAGAAATGAATTCAAGGACCCACTCTTTTTTAACAGACTTGATGTCATGTTAATAAATAGTTATTCCTTGGGGAAATGGGCTCATAGAATTTATTGGTTAAAAACAGTCCCTTCATTCATTTAATCCCCATATTTTTTTTAACCCTTAACTTCTGTGTATTGGCTTTAAGGCAGAAGAGTGGTAAGGGTGGGCAATGGGGGTCAAGTGACTTGCCCAGGGTCACACAGCTGGGAAGTGTCTGAGGCCGGATTTGAACCTAGGACCTCCCTTCTCTAAGCCTGGCTCTCAATTCACTGAGCTACCCAGCTGCCCCCTAGTCCCCATATTTTGAAGGATCTAATAGCTATCATTTATACAAACTCCAGATGTAGCCCTCTATAAATTATGTAACCCAACAGCAATCAATGTATTTATCTGTGAACCTGTTATCTTCCTTTTGTAAACTACCTCTTGTAAACTACCTGAGTATTATTTCATTTTTGTGTTTATATCCGTAGTGTCTCTCAGAGGTTCCTGGAACAGAGCAGGAACTAAATAAATGTTCATCAATCGATTAATAGCAACTATCCAAGCAGCTGGGTGACTCAATGGATGGAATTCTAGGCCTAGAGTCAGGAAGACCTGAGTTTTAATTTGGCCTCAGACACTTACTGGTTGTGTGTCCTTGGGCAAGACACTTAATCTTAATCTACTAGAGAAGGAAATGGCAAACCACTCTAGTATCTTCGTCAAGAAAACTCCATGGGCAGTAGTGGTATATGGGATCCCAAAGACTTGGACATGACAGAACAACTGAAGAACAACAAAAAAGCAGCCACTACAACCTTCAGACACTAAAGAGGTCTCAGGAGACCAAGATATTTATGACAAGAATAGTGGTGGGTAGGTAACTAAATATCAGTCATATATGTAGCTTTAAGCTACTAGATAAAAGGAAAAAAAAAGCAGAAGATAATTAGCTAAAAAAAAGTAAGGCAAAGGAGATATTTCAGGTCACCTGGTATCCTCTCTCCACACCTTCTTTTTTTAATTTAGCATTTATATAGCATTTTAAGGTTCACAAAATGCTTTAAAAATATTATTTCTTTTGATCCTTGCAATAACATTGGGCAGGAGGTGCTATTATTATCTCCATTTTACACTTGAGAAAACTGAAGCAGAAAGAGGTCCAGTGAGGGGGAAGCTGGGTAGCTCAGTGGATTGAGAGCCAGGCCTGGAGAAGGGAGGTTCTAGGTTCAAATCTGGACTCAGACACTTCCCAGCTGTGTGACCCTGGGCAAATCACTTGACCCCCATTGCCTACCATTACCACTCTTCTGCCTTGGAACCAATACAGTATCGACTCTAAGATGGAAAGTAAGGGTTAAAAAAAAAAAAAGAAAGAAGTCCAGTGATTTGTCTAGGGTTACATAGCTAGTAATGTTCTCAGATCTTTTTTACTCTTAGTCCAGTAATCAGTACCCACGGTGCCACCCTGTTGCCCTATATTCTATATTCTCAGAGCTCATGGCATTGCTTTACTGGAGGAACAGGAGATCTGAAACAGCTTGAAGACAGAATGGATTTCTGACATTCAAGAACCAGCCTAGCTAAGCTTGGAGCTTCTTGACAATATATTGGCTTCATGAATTTTTTGGCATCAGCAACTTCTGAAGAAATTAATGAGCTATATCAGTTAACAAGCTTCTATAAGGTGTCTTTTTTGTGCCAGACACTGTGCTAGGCACTGGGGATACGAAGACAAAAATGAAAGAATAGAGAGGTTTTGTTCTACAGAAAGATCAAAGCCACGCTGAGGAAATCACAAGTTGCTGAAATAAAAAATCTGCTACAATTACAAATAATGATCTTCATAGAGACATTTTTCTGACAACTTTGCTCCTGGAGTTAAAATTTCTAGGTCTCGCTGCTCAACTAACATAGCCTGATCAGAGACAACCAGACTTATTCATTCAGAGCAGCCACTCCTTGTATGATTCTGGCTTCCATGGACACCAAATCCCCCTTACCCTCAAAAGCACAATCCCTTTGGAAATTGAGCACAATTAAAATAACTAACTTTATTCCATCTCAGTGATGTTCTTTTATAACCAAGGCTGAGAGTGAGTGTCATAGCTCTTTGACACAAAACCAGTTTAGTGATCAGGACAGAATAAACTGCCTATATAGATGCTGGTGGGGAGCTTCCCTATTCTAAGTGGAGAGCTCAGTCTCCAAAAACATCCCAATTGGCACTTACCTATGTGCAGATAGAGGATGACTGTGAGCCATTTCAGCAACTGGGTCATGATTCTGAGCCCCACTGTGAGCCCCAGCCTGAGCCCCTCAGTCAAACTGTATTTGTGCCATAAATAGGAAGTGAGATCTAGTTTTTATTTCCTGTGACAATTGCATCTGTAGAGGCGGAGGGAAGGGTTTTGAGGGAGGAAGACGCCCTTAGATCTTAGGCCAGTCAGTAACTCAACAGAATCAACAGAAAAATATTGGCTATTATGTGCCAAGCACTGTGGAGATACAAATAAAGGCAAAATACTGTCCCTGTTCTTCAGGAGTTCACAGTCTAATGTGTGTATGTGTGTGTGCGTGTGCGTGTGCGTGTGTGTGTGTGTGTGTGTGTGTGTGCGTGTGTGTGAAAATATGCAAACAACTATGTATATACAAATCATGTAGAGAGGAAATCTTAGAGGGAAGATGCTAGCAATGGGGAAGACCTGGAAAGTTGTTATTTTTTAAATAGAAGGTAAGGCTGTTTTGAAGAAAGTCATGGAAACTAGGAAGTGGAGGTGAGGGGAAGAGTGTTCAAGTCATGGACAACAACCAGTGAAAACCAGAGCCTGAGAAATAAAGCCCAAGAGTCATGTGTGACGAGCATCAATTAAGCCTATATTGACCTCAAGAGTATCTGGAGGAAAGGAAAGTATGTGAAGACTGGAAAGGGAGGAAGGGACAAAGTCATGAAGGGCTTTAAATGGTAACATAGAACCTTCTATTTTATCATGAAGGTAATGGTGAGTTATTGGAGCTTTTATAGGACCATGACATGATTAAATTAGTGTTAGGACAATCACTATCATAGGAAGTGGACGATGGGCTGAAGTGGGAAGACACTTGAGGCAGGAAGACCAATCAAAACCTTTTTCAATAGTCTAGGCATGAGGTAATAAGGATTTCTGTCAAGGTGGTGGTTGTGTGAGTGGAAGGAATTGTATGAGAGAAGTCATGAAAGGAGAAATGACAAAGCTTGGCAGTAGATTGGATATGTGGGATGAGTTAATAAGTCAGCCAAAAACATTATGTACCTACTCTGTTCTAGGAACTTCACTAAGTAAGCACTGAGGATACAAAGGAAGGTAAAAGATAGTCTTTGTCCTAAGGAGTATTCAGTTTATTAATGTAGATGATATGAAGGTAACAAGTATATTACAAACCAGACATATATTGGATACAAAGATGAGAGTGATGAGTTGAGGTCAAGAGAGAGCTTAGGGTTAGATACAGAGAACTGGGAATCATTTCTATAGAGATAATTACTGAACCCATAGAAACTGATGAAATTGCCACATGAGATAATATAGAAGAGGACCAGGATAGAACCTTAGGGAACACTTATGAATTGTGGGCCTCACATCACTGAAACAAAGGAGACAGAATGAATGGTCAGAGAGGAAGGAGAAGAAACAGGAGAGAACAATGTCACAAAAACCTATAAAGGAGAAATTATCCAGGAGAAGAAGGTGATCAACAGTGATAAAGTTTGTGGAGTTCAAGAAGGATAAATATTGAGAAAAAAGCATAGAATTTGACAATTAAGTGATCATTATTCACCTTGGAGAGAGCAGTGCCAGTTAAATGATGAGATAGAAAATTCTAGAGGGTTTGGAATTTAGTGAGAGGAGAAGTGGAAGTAGTGTAGCCATCTTTCTTGAGAAATAGTCCAGGAAGATACCTTGGAATAGTGTATCTAAGTATAGACAGAGAAGACTCATTAATTAAGAGATTAAGTCTAGGCAGTGTGGATGCTAAAGTTGTCTGACATTTAGATAGTGCTTTAAACTTTTGATCCTTAAACATTGCGATGAGGTAGATAGTTCTAATTCTATTTTACAGGTGAATAAACTAAGACTCAGTGAGGTTGTCTGACTCACCTATAACCATTACATAGTAAATGTCAGAGAAGGATTCAAATCTAGATCTCTCTGAATCCAAATTCAGTGTTCCTTCTCCTAGATATGCCTATTCTATTGCCCACTACTATGAATGAAAGGCAATCGTTCACCTGAGTACTGAGGGGCTAGCTAGGTATGATAGAAAAAAGCAAATAGAATAATTTTTGCATAGCCATCCTTACTTGTTGAGAGAATAGGCTGCTACCAATGATGTGATTTCAGGGGCACAGAGGGACTCTTTAAACTTAAAAAAATATTTGGAATATTTTTCCATGGTTACATGATTTATGATTCCTTAAGCTCCCCCCCCTTCCCCTTCCCCCACCATCCCTTCCCTCCTTGCTCTCCCGGAGTTGACAAGCAATTTCACTGGGTTATACATGTATCATTGTTCAAAACCTATTTCCATGTTATTCATATTTGCAGTAGAGTGATCTCTTAACATCAAAACCCTAGTTATATCCCCATTGAACTATGAGACTGATCATATGTTTTTCTTTTGCATTTCTGTTCCACAGTTCTTTCTCTGGATGCAGATAGTGTTCTTTCTCATAAGTTCCTCTGAATTGCTAGTAGTTGTCCCATAATGTATCAGTCTCTGTGTACAATGTTCTCCTGGTTCTGCTCCTTTTGCTCTGCATCAGTTCTTGGAGGTCTTTCCAGTTGATGTGGAATTCCTCCAGTTCATTATTCCTTTCAGCATAATAGTATTCCATCACCACCAGATAATACAAATTGTTGAGCCATTCCCTAATCAAAGGGCATCCCCTCCTTTTCCAGTTTTTTTGCCACTACAAAGAGTGTGTCTATGAATATTTTTGTACAAGTATTTTTCCCTATTATCTCTTTGGTGTATAAACCCAGCAGTGCTATTACTGGATCAAAAGGCAGCCAGTCTTTTAAAACCCTTTGGGCACAGTTTTAAATTGCCTTCCAGAATGGTTGGATCAATTCACAACTCCACCAGCAGCATATTAGTGCCCCAATTTTGCCACATTCCCCCCAACATTTATTATTTTCCTTTATTGTCATATTAGCCAATCTGCTAGTTGTGAGGTAGTGCCTCAGAGTTGTTTTGATTTACATTTCTCTAATTATGAGAGATTTAGAACACTTTTTCATTTGCTTATTGATAGTTTTGATTTTTTTATCTGAAAACTGTGTATTCATGTCCCTTGCCCATTTATCAATTGGGGAATGGCTTGATATTTTGAACAATTGACTTAGTTCCTTATATATTTGGGAGAGTAAACCTTTGTCAGAGTTTTGTTATAAAAAGTTTTTCTCTCACTTTGTTGTTTTCCTTCTAATTTTGGTTGCATTGGTTTTGTTTGTACAAACCCTTTTTAATTTGATATAATAAAAGTCATTCATTTACATTTTGAAATGTTCTCTATATCTTTCTTGGTCTTAAATTCCTTCCTTTTCCACAGATCAGACAGGTATACTATTCTATGTTCATTTAATTTATTTATGATTTCACTCTTTATATTTAAGTGATTTATCCATTTTGAATTTATCTTGGTATAGGGTAGAAGATGTTGATCTAAACTTAATTTTTCCCATACTATTTTCTAATTTTCCCAGAAGTTTTTATCAAATACAGAATTCTTGTCCCAAACCCTGGGGTCTTTGGGTTTAATGAACACTAGCTTGCTGAGGTCATTTACCCTAGTCTATTTCATTGATGCACCTTTCTATCTCTTAGCCAGTACCATATTGTTTTGATGACCACTGTTTTATAGTACAGTTTAAGATCTGGTCCCCCATCCTTCACATTTTTTTTCATTATTTCCCTTGATATTCTTGATCTCTTGTTCTTCCAGATGAACTTTGTTATAATTTTTTTCTAATTCTATAAAGCAGTTTTTTGGTAGTTTGGTAGGTATGGCACTGAAAAGTAGATTAATTTGGGTAGGATTGTCATTTTTATTATGTTAGCTCATCCTACCCATGAGCAATCAATTTTTTCCAGTTATTTAGATCTAGTTTTAATTATGTGAAAAGTATTTTGTAGTTGTGTTCGTAAAATTCCTGTGTTTGTTTTGGTAAATAAATTTCTAAAAATGTTATATTATCTCGAGGGGTTTTAAATGGAGTTTCTCTTTCTAACTCCTGCTGCTGAATTTTGTTGGAAATATATAGAAATGCTGATGTTTATGTGGGTTTATCTTTTTTATTTTTTTAAATAATTTTCATTTTTTAGAAAAGTTATCATGGTTACATGATTGATGTTCTTACTTTCCCCTTCATCCCCCAATCTCCTCCCCCCCCCCCCCACCCCATAGCCGAGGCGCATTTCCACTGGTTTTAACATGTGTCATCGATCAAGACTTATTTCCAAATTGTTGATAGTTGCATTGGTGTGGTAGTTTCGAGTCTACATCCCCAATCATGTCCACCTCAACCCATGCGTTCAAGCAGTTGTTTTTCTTATATGTTTCCTCTCCTGCAGTTCTTCCTCTGAATGTGGGTAGCATTCTTTACCACAAATCCCTCAGAACTGTCCTATGTCATTGCATTGCTGCTGGTACAGAAGTCCATTACATTCAATTTTACCATAGTATATCAGGCTCTGTGTACAATGTTCTTCTGGCTCTGCTCCTTTTGCTCTGCATCAGTTCCTGGAGGTCTTTCCAGTTGACATGAAATTCCTCCAGTTTGTTATTCCTTTTAGCGCAATAATATTCCATCACCAGCATATGCCACAGTTTGTTCAGCCATTCCCCAAAAGAAGGGCATACCCTCGTTTTCCAGTTTTTTTGCCACCACAAAAATTGAGGCTATAAATATTTTCGTACAAGTATGTTTATCTATGATCTCTTTGGGGTACAGACCCAACAATGGTATGGCTGGATCAAAGGGCAGGCATTCTTTTATAACCCTTTGAGCATAATTCCAAATTGCCAGCCAGAATGGTTGAATCAGTTCACAACTCCACCAGCAATGCATTAATGTCCCAATTTTGCCATATCCCCTCTAACATTCATTACTCTCCCCTACACTCATTTTAGCCAATCTGCTAGGTGTGAGGTGATACCTCAGAGTTGTTTTGATTTGCATTTCTCTAATTATTAGAGATTTAGAACACTTTCTCATGTGCTTATTGATAGTTTTGATTTATTTATCTGAAAATTGCCTATTCATGTCCCTTGCTCATTTATCTTTTGGGGAATGGATTGATTTTTTTTATACAATTGATTTAACTCCTTATATATTTGAGTAATTAGACCCCTGTCAGAGTTTTTGTTATAAAATTTTTTTCCCAATTTGTTGTTTCCCTTCGGATTTTGGTTGCATTGTTTTTGTTTTTACAAAAGCTTTTTAATTTAGTATAATCAATCATCCCATTCACATTCAGAGTTATAATTATCAGTTGTGTATTCCCCAACATTTTGGTATCCTCTCTTAGTTCTACCCCTTCTTCTTAGGCTATTTAGTGATTTGTTTTAAACCAGTAACCCTTGTCCCCTCCCTTGATTTACTACCCTTTCTACCCCCTTCCTTGTTATTCCCCTCTTTTTATTTTTAAGGCTTAATGAATTCCCTCTCCTTTCTCCTCCCCTCCCTTTTTTGACCTCCCCACTCCTCTGCTCCCCTTGGTTTATCCCTTTTGACTTTCTCAGTAGGGTTAGATAGAGTTCTATATCTCAATGGATATAGCTACTCTTCTCTCTCAGGGTTAATTCCACTGAGAGTAAGGTTTAATTATTACCTCTTAATGCTCTCTTCCTCTCCTTTTTATAATAGTATTCATCCCCTCCCCTTCCCATGCCCTCTTTGGGTGTAATAGAATATGCTAATTTTCTTATTCATTCAAGTTTCTCTTGGTGTCCTCTACTATTCATCCCCCTCTTCCCCACCCCCCCATATCATCTTAGACCATTTAGTACTCCAACCTCTCCTTGTGAATAATTCTTCTAATTACTATAATAGTGGATACTATAATAGTGAATTGAGTTCACTACAGAGAATTACACATAACATTTCTCCATATAGGAATACAAACAATTTGATCTTATTGAAGCCCTTAAAGAGGCAAATTTAAAAATGAGAGTTTCCTTTCTTTCCCCTCTTTTTTTATTTACCTTTTCATGTTTCTCTTGGTTTTTGTGGTTGGATATTGAACTTTCCATTTAGTCCTGGTCTTTTCTGTGCAAATACTTGGAAATCTTCTATCTTGTTGAATGCCCAGACTTTTCCCTGGAAGTATATAGTCAGTTTTGATGGGTAGGTGATCCTTGGTTGTAAACCCAGTTCTCTTGCCTTTCTGAATATCATATTCCAAGCCTTGCGGTCTTTTAGTGTGGAGGCTGCCAGATCCTGTGTGATCCTGATTGGTGCTCCTTGATATCTGAATTGTCTCTTTCTGGCTTCTTGTAAATTTCTTTTACTTGGAAGCTCTTAAATTTGGCTATTATATTCCTGGGGGTTGTCTTTTCTGGGTCTAGTGTAGAGGGTGATCTATGGATCCTTTCAATGTCTATATTGCCCTCTTGTTGTAGAACTTCAGGGCTATTTTGCTGAATATTTTCCTTTAGTATAGAGTCCAAATTTATTAATTTCTGCTTTTTCAGGAAGACCAATGATTCTCAGATTATCTCTTCTAGACCTGTTTTCTTGATCTGTCCATTTCTCATTGAGATATTTCATATTTCCTTCTATTTTATCAGTCTTTTGACTTTGCTTTATTTGTTCTTGTTGTCTTGAGAGATCATTGGCTATCCTGTTTTTCAGCTGTTTTTCTAATTGCCCAATTCTAGCCTTTAGAGCAGGGGTTGGCAACCTTTTTGGCCAGGAAAGTCATAAATGCCACATTTTTTAAAATGTAATTTCATGAGAGCCTTACAGTGCGCACAGTGTGTGCTCCTGTAACAGCGCCTGAAAAAAATTTGACTTGATGGCTCCTGCAGAAAGAGCCATATCTGGCCCTCAAAAGAGCCAGATATGGCTCAAGAGCCATACTTTGCCGACCCCTGCTTTAGAGACTGGTTTTTGGCTATAATCTTTTGGTTTTCCTTTTGGTTTTCTGCTCCGTTTGGTTCTTCAAGGTTTCCAGCTGGTCATTTCTGGTCTTCAATTTGCTCATCAATTCATTTGATTTCTGAGCCTCACTTTCCAATTGCAAAATTCTGCCTTTTAAACTGTTATTTTCTTGCCAGATCTCTACCATCTTTCTCATAATCTCGGATTTGAAGTCTTCAATAGCTTGTGACCAGTTTTCATTTTTTGGGGAAGGTTTGGATATGATTACTTGTTTATTCTCCTCTGCTGTTTGCTCTGTTGTCTGGATTTTTTCTGTGTAAAAGTTGTCGAGTGTTAAAGATTTCTTCTTGATCTTTTTCTTCTGGCATTCTTATCTTTGGCTTGCCATTGTTAGCCCAGTGCCCTCTCAGCTTTATCCTCATGCCCAGGGTCTGTCTGCACTCTTTGGGCTCCTGAGGTCTCAGGTCTAGTTGTTCTCAGGGTCTAGCCTCCTGGTGGTCCCCTTGCTTGTTCCTCTGCTCAAAGCTCCTTTAACAGTCTCAGGCTGCTGCTTCCATAGTTGTGCACCCCTCTGCACTGGGTCCCTACCCACGGTCCACACCTGAGTTCAGGATCTGTGTCTGTAGCTGTGACCACGCCTGTGCTCAGGGTCTGTGTTCAAAGTCTGTGTGTTCTTTAGCCTCTTGGGGTCTTAAGTCTTTCTGCTCTCAGGAGCAGGCCCTGGTGACCCCAGGTAGCTGCCAAGGACTTAATGGGTGCCCCAAACTTGCTCTAAGTCTTTTGTGCTGGCTTTGGCACTGTAGGTGGCGTGGAGGGGGAGGGGGTTGCTTTTTAGTGAGAGCTATTTCACCCCTTTATAGCATGGAAATGCCCTGATTCCAAGTACCTTCAATGCTACGCCCTGTTGTAGGGTCCCTTCGTTCGTCTGGATTTGTTTTTATGTCTTCTTGAGGACATAAAATATGCGTGGGTTAGGAGAGGTCAAGCAGCTGCTTTTTACTCTGCTGCCATCTTAACCTCACCATCCCACGATATTATTCGTGGGTTTATCTTATGCCCTGAAACTTTCCTAAAGTTTTTAATTATTTCCATTAATCTTTTACCTGATTTTCTAGGATTCTTTATGTATACTGTCATATCATCTGCAAAGAGTAATAGTTTAGTTTCCTCATTGCTTACTTTAATAACTTCAATTTCTTTTTCTTCTCTAATTGCTACTGCTAGCGTTTAGATAATGGGTATCCTTGCTTCATTCTGATCTTATTGGGAATGCTTCTAATTTGTCCCCATTGCAAATGATACTTGCTGATTGTTTAAAATATACCATTGTATTATTTTGAGGAATGGCCCTTTTATTCCTATATTTTCTAGTGTTTTCAATAGGAATGGAGGTTGCATTTTGTCAAAGGCTTTTTCTGTATCTATTGAGATAATCATGTGATCTCTGTTGGTTTGATTATGTATATGGTCAATTATGTGGATGGTTTTCCTAAAATTAAATTATCTTTGCATTCCTGATATAAATCCCACTTGATCATAGTGGATAATCCTTGTGATAATTTGCTTTAGACTTTTTGCTAGTATTTTATTTAGGATTTTTACATCTATGTTCATTAAGGAGACTGGTCTGCAGTTTTCTTTATCTGTTTTTGGTCTTCCTGGCTTTGGAATCAATACCACATTTGTGTCATAAAAAGAATTTGGTAAGACTCCTTTGCTTATTTTGTCAAATAATTTGTATAGTATTGGGATTAGTTGTTCTTTAAATGTTTGATAGAATTCACTTGTGAATCCATCTGGCCCTGGGATTTTTTCTTAAGAAGTTCCTTGATGGCTTGTTCAATTTCTTTTTTCTGAGACGGGATTATTTAAGTAATCCATTTCCTCTTTTGTTAATCTAGGTTTGTATTTTTGTAAATATTCACCCATTTCACCTAGATTGTCATATTTATTGCCACATAATTTGGCAAAATAGTTCTTAATAATTACCTTAATTTCCTTTTCATTAGAGAGGAGATCACTCTTTTCATTTTTGATGCTGTTAATTTGATTCTTTTTTTATTAGATTAACCAGTACTTTATCTATTTTACTTGTTTTTTTAAAGTTGCAAGTCCAATTCATTGATCTCTTCCCTTTCAATTTTGTTGCTATAGGCACTCAGAAATATAAATTTTCCGCTGAGTACTGCTTTGACTACATCTCACAGATTTTGGTATGATGTCTCCTCATTGTCATTCTCTTTAATGAAGTCCTCAATTGTTTCTATGATTTCTCTTTTGACCCACCAGTTTTGAAGAATTAGATTATTTATTTTCCAATTAATTTAAAATTTGCCTTTCCATGGACTTTTGTTAAATATAATTTTTATCACATTATGATCTGAGAAAGTTGCATTTATTATTTCTGCTTTATTGCATTTGTTTACAATATTTTTATATCTTAGCCCATGGTCACTCTTTGTATATGTACCATGTAATGCTCAGAAGAAGACATATTCCTTTTTATTCCTATTCAGTTTTCTCCAGATATCTATTAATTCTAACTTTTCTAGCATTTCATTCACTTCTCTTACTTCTTTCTTATTGATTTTTTGGTTTGATTTATCTAGTTCTGAAAGGGGAAGGTTGAGATCTCCCACTAATATGGTTTCACTATCTATTTCCTCCTTGATCTCCTTCATTTTTCTTTTAGAAATCCAGATGCTATTCCATTTGGTGCATAAATGTTTAGTAATAATATTACTTCATTGTTTATAATACCCTTTAACAGAATGTAATTTCCTTCCTTATCTCTTAATCAGATCAATTTTTTTCTTTAGCTCCAGTCTTTTACCTTGAATCTGTGTGTATCACCCTGCTTCAAATGTGTTTCTTGTAAACAACATATAGTAGGATTCTGTTTTTTAATCCACTTTGCTATCCACTTCTCTTTAGTAGGTGAGTTCATACCATTCACATTCAGTGTTATGATTACTGTGTATTGCCATCCACCATATTATCTCTTTTAAATCCTGCTCTATTCCCTTTCTCTCTGTTCCTCCTCATCAGTCTTGCTTTTTGTCAACTCCTATGTTCCCTTCCCTCCAATTTTCTCCCTCTTCCCTTGTCTTATTCCCCTTCTACTTCTCTGTGAGGTAAGATAGAATTCTGTACCCTACTGAGTATACCTCTCTGAGTCCTTTACAAAGAGTGTAAAGTTTAAGCATTGCCTGTCACTACCTTATACTCCCATGGTTTTTCATGCCTCTTTATGTTATATAATTTATCCCATTTTATCTCTCCCTTCCTTTTTTCCTTGGTGCAACCCTCTCTTTTAGCTCTTGATTGATTTTTTAACATATCACTCATATGCATACATATCATATCATACCTACATATCATTCCATATCATGACATTAACATATACATCATATGATCATAATCAGCTTACTTCTCCACCCTCTTTCTGAGTAAATTCCTTCTATTTTCCATACTACTAAGAGTAATTTTTGAGAATTACAGAAATCTTCTTTCCATGTTTACATATAAACATTTTGAACTTAATGAGTCCCTTAAATTTTCTCTTTCTTATATACCTTTTTGGGCTTCTCTTGTGTCTCATATTTGGATTTCAAATTTTTTGTTTATGTCTGACTTATTCCTCAGGAATGCTTTGAAATCTCCTATCTTATTGAATGTCCATTTTTTCCCCTGAAAGAATATACACAGTTTTGCTGGATAGGTGACTCTGGATTGTAAACCCAAATCTTTTGCCTTCCTGAATATCATATTCCACGCTTTTCAATTCTTTAATGTGGAAGCTGCTAGGTCCTGTGTGATCCTGATTGTAGCTTCATAGTATTTGAATGGTTTCTTTCTGGCTGCTTGAAGTATTTTTTCCTTGGTTTGGTGTCTCTTGAATTTAGTTATTATGTTCCTGGAAGTTGTCATTTCAGGATTTCTTTCTGGAAGTGATCTGTGAATTCTTTCAATTTCAATTTTATTTTCCTGTTTGAGGATCTCTGGGCAGTTATCTTTGATAATTTCTTATAATATGATATTCAAGATTTTTTCTTGATCATGACTTTCAGTAGTCCAATAATTCTCAAGTTGTCTCTCCTAGATCTATTTTCTAGGTCAGTTGTTTTTTCAATAAGATATTTCATATTTCCTCTGTTTTTTCATTCCTTTGATTCTGCTTTATTGTTTCTTTATTTCTCATGATATCATTAGTTTCTAGATGGTCAATGGCTGTTAGGTCTGATTTTTCTCTGTTAGTTTTGTTCTTTTTCAATTGGCCCATTTCTTCTTGCATCCCTTTTGTTTCTCTTCCCCACTTTTCCTCTGCCCCTCTTAATTGGTTTTTGAAGTCCTTTTTGAGTTCTTCCAGAATCAGTGTCCAATTCATATTTTTCTTTTGAACTTTGGATGTGTTTCCTTTGCTTTCACTCTCTCTTTCTGTGTCTATACCTTGCTCTTTGTCTCCATAAAAATTCTTTAGAGTTAGGTGCTTTTTTGTTGTTTGCCCATTTTCCCTATCTAATTATAGGCAGGCTTGGGGGGATGACGTGAGTACTGAGAGCTCTGAGAGTGTCTCCCCCTGCTGATTCAATTGATCCTTGTGATGCTGATAGCTTAAAGGCTTGCCTCAGGCTTAGGTGAAAGCTTTCGATCTTACTCTGATCTTGATCAGGTCAGGGACTGATTGAATTCTAGCCATAGGCTTAGTCTCAAGTTTTTGTTCTCACTGTATACTTGATCCAATCAGACACATTCTTGATTGTCCTGTCTTGGAGCTCTGCCCTGAGCTACTTAGGTAAAAAGATCAGTACTTAGTACTATCATCTAACCGAAAGTGTGAATTAAGTTCTTGTCCCAAACCCAGAGTAGAATTATCTGGGCTGGGACTCCAGACTTCTCCACAGGTTTGAAATTTCAAGGGGTATGGTCTGGCTTGTACTTCTGTTTGCTCAGGCAGGATCTCAGGGTCTGGATGTTGGCCCGAACATCAGACAGCAGATGTGGGATGGAGGGGGTGTGGTTTGTTCTTCCCTCCTTGCTATAGCTTCTTACTGGATCTGCTGTCCTCTCACCCCAGTGCCCCAGATGTTTGTTGCCCACCTTTTGGTTTTTCTTTTCTTGAAAGTTGTTTCACTCTGTCTCTTTGTTAGCTCTTTCACTCCTTTATTTGTTTTATGGTGCTATTTTAATCATTAGTTGGAGAGAATTCTCATAGTGGCACAGAGCTGCTGAGGATTACTCACCATGTTGGCTCTCTTTAAACTTTTAATAACTTGTCTCCTAGTATTTAAAATTCTTTTTCTTCGGACAAAGACAACAAAGATTTAAAATTTTTAATAACAGAACCAATATTCTGTTAAAGCCAGTTCTATTTATATTGTTACCTAATGCTCTTCTTTCAGATGACCTGTTTTAGGCATATACATTTTACAAAAGGAGTCAAAATGCAACAGATTTAAAATGTTAGAAGGAAATTCAGAAATTGCCATAAAATTAACATGGCCTGAAATTAGGTGATCTTGTTTATTCATTTCAAAGTAGTTCCCTGGAATTGTTCCATAATCAAAGATTAGTGGCAAGGTGCCTCAGATTACTATAGTGTTTGCATCATTTCCCACATATGATTTTAAGTTCAAGAAGGAAGCCAATTCTGATTTTCAATTTTCAATAATTTCTAATGTATATTATTTATAGTACTGTATAATCATTCTTATGCCATTTTTTAATGTAATAATGCCAAATTGTGCTAACCATGATTTAATATTCTCATGACACCAATACTTGTTCACAATGTTGTGAATTTAAAAATATTTTTCTCATTATTATTGTAATTTTTATCCTTACATTTATTTCTGAATATATCTCCTACTTCTCCTACTCAGTGAATATTACCTTTATTTAAAAAGAAAAAGAAAAAAATAGTTTAACACAATTAACTCATTAACATGTCTGACAGCAAATGTGATAGTTAATTATGCTAATAACTGGTAAATTATTATTCTCTATTAAAAGATAACAGATTAGACAAAGAAAGCATTGGAGTAGCATTATATTTCCTGTGATGGAATCCATGAACTAGGGAAACATAATGCAAAACTTAGGTAAGGATTAATGGAGTGGAAATTGAAAGAGATATTGTGGTGGGAGTATATTATTCTCCACTTGGCCAGAAGGAGGAAATAGATAATCAATTTAGGAACCAGAGCACACCTGGCATGGTAACATGATATAGTTATGATACTGTAGGACATCTGTAGGAGCTCTTTAGCTGTAAAAGTCAGGAGGGAAAATATTAAAAAAGATATTGTGGTGAGAGTAATACAATTTTACTCTGGACAGAATGAATAAATGGATAACAAATTTAGGAAACAAATCACAAATCTGGCACTTGATGATGATATGCTTGCAATGGAACACTTGAGTTATCAATATTACTTGCAGGAACTCATAAGTTATGAAAGCCAGGGCAATCAAAAAATTAATTACCAGTCTGAAAAATATCATTCTTCAAAGTGTGGAGGAAGTAACTGCTGATCTTTCCCAGATTCTGATAAATAATGTAGCTAAAGCAGAAATAATGGGAATCCTGAGAGGAAGTAACCATTCTATTCTGAGTTTATGACAGATGAAGAAGGGAAAGTAGGGCAGTGCTGCACCCTGAATTTTGAGAGAGTGAATTTCAAGAGACCATAATATTAGAGATCCAGACACTTACCTAACCCAATTTAAATGTTGAAACCTTTATTATCTTATAGAATATTTTCTCATTCTCCATTTGACCTGTTTGTGGTTCAGAACTCACCATTTCAGATAATCATATTTAGTCTAGGGCTTCTTCATGTTCCATACCATTTGGAGACTTAGATTACAGGCTTAAAACCTGCTTGCGCACATAGCAGGACGTTAAGTTACCACACTTCATCTATAACTATCATGGCATTAACCCCAAAGGATCTGTACATGATCCTTCCTTATTCTAGATTTGTGAGTTACTTTGGAAGTTCATACCTAGTCGTAGTAAGAACAATGACTCTGAAATTCAAGGTCTAGAACAAAAGAAGCTTTATTTATTAAAATTATTTGTTTATTTTAAATATTCTTTTTAAAGCTTCTAAATTCCATATCCTCTCCTTCCCTCTCATCCCTTTCCATCTACTGAAAAGA
Organism: Gracilinanus agilis; assembly: GCF_016433145.1. Classification (NCBI taxonomy): domain Eukaryota; kingdom Metazoa; phylum Chordata; class Mammalia; order Didelphimorphia; family Didelphidae; genus Gracilinanus; species Gracilinanus agilis. Next base: position 161,360,863 of record NC_058133.1, on the reverse strand, counting down.
CAAAAAATATGATATCAATTATACATATGTAATCATATAAAATGTATTTCCATATTAGTCATATTGCAGAAAAAGAAAAAGAAAGAAGAGACAAAGAAACAAAGAAGGAAGGAAGGAAGAAAGGAAGGAAGGAAGGAAGGAAGAAAGGAAGTTGTTAAAACTAGTGTGATCCAGATGGTGACTCCACAATATTTGAATTGTTTCTTTCTATCTACTTGCAATATTGTCTCCTTGACCTGAGAGCTCCAGCATTTGGCTATAATGTTACTGGGAGCTTTCATTTTGGGATTGTTTTCAGAAAAAATCCATAGATACTTTCAATTTTCCTTGATAATTTTTAAAAATACGATATCTAAGCTCTTTTTTTTTATCATGGCTCTAAGGTAGTCAAATAATTCTTAGATTATCTCTCCTGGATCTATATTCCAGGTCAATTTTTTTCCCAGTGAGATATTTTAAATTTTTTTCAATTTTTCCTTCTTTTGATTTTGTTTTAATGTTTCTTGAAGTCTCATGGATTCATTAGTTTTCCTTTTTTTATTTTATTTTTTTTTCAGTTACATGTAGAAACAAATTTTGACAATTGTTTTCTGACATTTTAGGAGTCAGATTTCCTCTCTTGCTCCCTTACCCTGCCACCCAAGGTGGTAAATAGTCTGATATAGGTTATACCTGTGCTTTCATACAATATTTATTTCCATATTACTCATACTGTGACAAAAGACATATCATACATACAATAAAAAACTCATGAAGGAAATAAAGTGGAAGAAGTCATCAATTTCTGCTTGCTTAATTTTAATTGTTAAGATATTATTTTCTTCAGTGAACTTTCATAACTCCTTTTCCATTTGGTCAATTCTGCTTTTCACAAAGTTCTGTTCTTTGGTGAGTTTTTGTGCCTCTTTTACCATTAAGTAATTCTGTTTTTATAAATATTATTTTCTTCAGTATCTTCTGGTGCATCTTTTATCAAGTTGTTAATTCCCTTTTCATAATTTTATTTCATCATTCATTTATTTTCCCAATTTTTCCTCTACCAGTCTTTAATGCTTCCAGGAATTCTTGCTAGTCTTGGATCCAGTTAGCATTTTCCTTTGAGGGTTTGTGACTATTTTTACATCATTGTTTTTTTCTAAGTGTATGTCTCAGTATTCACTACTGTAGTTGATTTCTCTGGTCAAGTTCTTTATTTTCTCATTTTTAAGGGCTATTTTTTTGGCTTTTAACTTTATATTAAAATTAGGCTCTGCTCACATGAGGGTGGGGAGACATTGTGTTAAGCTTTAGACTTTTTTGGGGTGTCTATAAGTTTTTTTTTATAATTTTTTAAACCCTAATATCTTTTATATATATATCCTTCTATATTAATTTTATTTATTACAGGGCTAGGCAATGGGGGTTAAGTGACTTGCCCAGGGTCACACAGCTAGGATGTGTCTGAGGCTAGATTTGAACCTAGGACCTCCGGTCTCTAGGTCTGGCTCTCAATCCACTGAGCCATCCAGCTGCCCCCTGTCTATAAGTTTTTGCTGCTTCCAAGGTGTTCTTGTCCTAGGAGAGTTGTAATCACTGCTCTCTTGGTCTGTGCTCTGGTTCTATTCTTTACCTTGGAAGGGTTCCTGTTCCCCTGCAGCCATAAGTGCTAGAATTCCTCTTGGCCCTGTAATTCTGACCAGGATGCCTACTCCCTTGTGACCAACTACCAGCATTCCTCTCAGTCCTGAACCTGAGCTCCAGAAATGTGTATGGACAATACAGTTGCCAATCTCAACACCAACTGTGCCCAGTCCAGAAAAAAGTGCCTTGTAATCTCTTTCTGATTAGTTGTCTGATCCTCTTACTCTGTCTCTGCTGAGAACTCCTAAAGCTGCTGTTCTCTCCCATTTCTGGAATACTTTCTTTCCTCCTCTCCAACTATTTACGTCCCTAACTTCTTTTCATTCTTAGCTAAAATCCTACCTCCTGCAAGAAGACTTTCTTAACCCCTCTTAATTCTAGAACCTTTTCTCTGTTAATTATCTCTTTTCTACAGCTTTATTTATTTGCATGTTGTCTCCCCAATTAGATTGTAAGTTTCTTGAGGACAAGGGCTGTCCTTTGTTCTTTTTGTATCCCCAGAACTTGGCACAATGCCTGGGTAGGTACTTAATACATATTCGTCTATTAAACGATTGACTACAAAGTAAAGATAAATTGATTTATGGGGGAAGGAACTAGCAAGTAGAGAAGTCAAGATAGGCCTTAAATAGGAGGTAGTATTTGAGTTGAGCAAAAAATAGAGACTTCTGGAGACTGAGACAGGAAGGAAGTACATTCCAAGCATGAGAGATAGCCAGTACAAAACTCAGAGGAAAGAGATGAAGTGTCATGTACAAGGAAAAGTCAAAAGGCTAATTTGGCTAGATCACAATGTGTATGGAAGAAAGTAATGTGTAACTATTCTAGAAAGGTCAGATTTTAAAGGATGAATGAGTTTCCTCTGACTATTTGAGGATAGAGACTGGCTTCTTATTTGTCTTTTTATAACCAGTCCTACTATGTGACCTGTCATATAATAAATGATTAGTAAAGGTTTACTGATTAGACTGAATATTAACATTGCATCTCTGATATTTATTACTAATGTGACCTTGAACAAATCAGTCTCTCTGAGCCTAATTTTTTTTCACATTTAAGATGGAGTTGAACTAAATATGTTCTGAGATCTCTTTTAGCTGTAAACCGATGAGTCCAGGTTGAATGTTAAGTTCTTGCACCTTGTAGTTATAACTAAGACCAGTGATGTCTTTTTTTGCATTGGTGGCAACAATAGTATTTTTAGAGAGAACATTAAATTTGGAGTTTGAAGACCTGAGTTCTAGTTCCTACTCTGAAACTTACTGGTGAATCATTTGTGTATACCATAAAAGGAAACAAGTAAAAAAAAGGAAACAAACATTTAGGTGAGCCTACTCTGTGACAGGCATTGGGCTAAAGACTTTACACATATCTTATTTGATCCTTAAAACAATCCAGCTGAAATAGGAATAGAAGGACAGTATGAACAAAAAGAGAGGTGAGAAAATCTAATTAAGAACTGAATCTTAGGAGAAAACTAACAATAAAAAGTATTATTCCTTTTTTTTTTAACCCTTACCTTCTGTTTTAGAATGGATACTGAGTTCTAAGGCAAGTAGAGTGGTAAGGGATAGGCAATTGGGTTTAAATGACTTGCCCAGGGTCATACTGAGTTCAGAATTGAAACCAGTACATCCCATATCCAAGTCTGGATCTCTACCCAGTGAGTCACCTGGGTGCCCAAAAGGTACTATTTTTTTAAACCCTTACCTTCTGTCTTAGAATCAATACTGAGTTTTGGTTCTAAGAACAAGATAGGTAAGGGCTAAGCAATTAAGTGACTTGCCCAGGGTCTCATAGCTAAGAAGTGTCTGAGGCTAACTATTCTTTGTTCTAAGTTGAAACCACATTGTATGTGACCTCAAACTAGTAATTCAAATTTTATTAATTAGTGAGTAAATATGTTATTATTTTAATATAGCCTTTTAGCATCAGATGTTTCATCTCACATTTCTCAATTATTCATGACTCTAGATAACCTCACTGTGTACCCTAACAACATATGCCATAAAATCACCTGGTGGTAGCTCCTAAAATTGCAGGGATTACATCCAGAAAGCAATTAATAGGTCCACCAGTGGTTCCCAAACTTTTTTGGCCTACTACCCCCTTTCCAGAAAAAACATTACTTAGCCCCCTGGAAATTAATTTTTTAAAAACATTTATTAATATTCATTTTTAACCTGTTTACATGCTTCATACCCCTACTTTCCCCTTCACCCCCCGCTCTCCCCCCACCCATGGCCAACACACATTTCCACTGGTTGTAACATGTGTCCTTGTTCAGGGCCTATTTCCATATTGTTGTTAGTTGCATTGGTGTGGTCGTTTCGAGTCCACATCCCCAATCATGTCCGCCTCAGCCCATGCATTCAAGCAGTTGTTTATCTTCTGTGTTTCCTCTCCTGTAGATCTTCCTCTGAATGTAGGTAGCATCTTTACCATAAATCCCTCAGAGCTGTCTTGTGTCATTGCAGTGCTGCTGGTACAGAGGTCCATTACACTCAATTTTACCACAGTATATCAGTCTCTGTGTACAATGTTCTTCTGGCTCTGCTCCTTTCGCTCTGCATCAGTTCCTGGAGGTCTTTCCAGTTCACCTGGAACTCCTCCAGTTTATTATTTCTTTGAGCACAATAGTATTCCATCACCAGCATATACCACAGTTTGTTCAGCCATTCCCTAATTGAAGGACATATCCTCCTTTTCCAGTTTTTTGCCACCACAAAAAGCGCAGCTATAAATATTTTCATACAAGTCTGTTTATCTATGATCTCTTTGGGGTACAAACCCAACAATGGTATGGCTGGATCAAAGGGCAGGCATTTTTTTATAGCCCTTTCAGCATAGCTCCATATTGCCAGCCAGAATGGTTGGATCATTTCACAACTCCACCAACAATGCATTAATGTCCCAATTTTGCCACATCCCCTCCAACATTCATTGCTCTCCCCTTCTTTCATTTTAGCCAATCTGCTAGGTGTGAGGTGGTACCTCAGAGTTGTTTTGATTTGCATTTCTCTAATTATTAGAGATTTAGAACACTTTCTCATG
>NC_058133.1:161276141-161346589 GCF_016433145.1 Gracilinanus agilis | reverse complement strand
AAAAAAAAATATAGTAAATGATGTACATTCAAATAAAATACCAAATTCCCAAAATTCACAATAGCCCACTTATTGACAATAGCAAACAAACCCATTATTGTGTAGGATTCACATGAGTTTATAGATAGCCATTTGCTGTGTGATGTTTAAAAAATCTAACTTGTCACAAATTCTACAGATATAGCAAATCTTTCAACGTTGGCAATTGCTGATGAAAATCTATTTGGGTCTAAAACATCACCAAGAACTTTAGATCCTTCTGGTGGGAAAGTAAATTAAAATAAAGAATTAAAATATCAAGCATACAGTAGCTCTTTTTGGCTTCCTATGTAATATATAAAAAGTTTGGGTAGGAACTTCTGTTTGGTTCTCTACCTTTCTTTATTATATATATATAACCTATCATCCATTCAGAAGGTACTATAAAATCCTAAAGTCAATTTTAAAGACCTCTCATTAAATTACAATTTAAATTCTTAAAGCATCATATTCTTCAAATGTTGTATGCAATTGTCAAGATAGAATAAAAACTGTTAAGACAACATGTGACCCTGATAGTTGAGATGACAACAGTATACATAAGACTTATGGGTTTTTTACAACAAAAAAATTTTGTGTAAGATGTTCATGGGCTTTTTACAATGATATGTTGTTCAGTAAAATCATAGGGAAATGATACAGATAAAGAATCATATAACAGAATAGATATTAATTAGATTAATACAGATAAACTTAAAAATTTGAACCTTAAAGAAATCAGCAAATACAATAATATAAGCAAATGACCAGTTACAAACAGTGTAGTCAAAAATCCTTTTTACCAATCCCAATAGGCTTGTTTACTATCTCAAGGGGAAAAGCTGAAAATAATTAGCAAGGAATAAACTTTCAGATCCCTTTTTAATGTTATTTCCCCTCCCCCCAGTATTTTCATCCATTTAGATTTCATTTGTCAGAGCTCTGAATTTCATCATAGTGAGGGAGAATTCTCCACTGAACATAGTGTGCATGACCCTCATAATGGGTATGGGTAAACCAAAAAGCCAAAGGGATGTGAGGAGATGAATTTCTCCTCTGAATCTTAAGATTAGTAGTGAAGCTCTTAACTGCAAGGTATTCAATCAGCACAAAAATCCCCAGAAAAAAATTAAGCAGATCCAAACTGCACTTTATAACTTTACTAACTCAAACTGTTGTTTCAGAGTTTCAAGCATGCTTTGAAATAGCATTATTCCTGAAGAGGCTGAATGGGGTTTGTTTATAGAGTAAACAAAAAGAAGCAAAATTTCTAGAGGGAGAACAATAGGGTATTTGCATATAAGAGAACTGGCTTCTCTTGGTCAGGAGAAAGCCAAAAGATAAAATCCCCAAAACTTCTACTTTAAATGTATTGATTTCATCTCTCTGCCCTCAAAAGAAAAGGCAGAGAAGTCCCCTTCTTGTGGGGAAAAAAATCCTGAGTTACAAGTCTCTTTCAGCCAGGAGTCCAGGATCAGCTTAAGACTTTGGCTTAAAAAATGGTAGCATAGGCTGGAAAACCCATGTGAGGCGGGAGAAGGGATTGGAGTCTCACACTTCCATTGGAAAAAAGCAGTTCAGATTGGCAGGCTGCAGGTTGGGTGGGGAGCGGAATGCTGGCTCAAGCAGATGGGTGTGAAAAGGCAGCAGCAGGGAAAGCAGTCAGCTGGTGGGCTGACAGGCAGAATCTGCAGTGGCCAAGATGGGGCAAAAGCAGGGGGGCTGAGTGAACAGTGAAGAAAAAACTGTAGGAGCATAGGGTGAGAAAGGGAAACCCCAGCTCCCAGCTCTTGGGCAAACTTACTAACTATACTGAAAATCAATTTTAAAAAAATTGAGAATTCTATCTCATTGTGGTTAGCCATAATGTGTGTTATGATTATAATAACAGATAGTTTGGAGAAGCAGATAAATGTTTTCAGGGCCAAATAGCGCTTTAAGTTAAGAGCCAGAGATTGACAGGCTACAGTGAGGAAAGGAGGGGGTAAAACACTCCTGACTCTCAAACCCCTCCCCCTCTAACTGTTTCTGCTTCAGTTGGTAATGAAGACAGGAATAGGATTCTTCTGGTAAGTTTCTCTTATGGCTGAAACCCCAATAATGTTCCTTTTCATTAATTATATTCCTCTCAGGTCAGTTAGAGGAGATATAACAGCTAGTTATCTAACTGTTGAGGACAGAGGAGATCTTAAACTGGCAGCCAACAGGATTCAAACTAAATATACGGACTGAATTGTAAGTATCTTCCAAATAATTATCAGGCACAGCTTTGAAGGTAAAAAGTTATATTAGGAATTAACAAGGAAAATTATAGAAATCAATGAAGGTTTTAGGATAAAGGAAAGGTGACCCTGAACTGTTAAATTGATGCCCCCTTCCCCCTCCTCACTGGAGGAGAGGAAGCATTTAACTAAAACTGGCTCTCTTGCAATAGATAAATATCTTACTCTCTAATCACTAAATAATTATATAATTATATTAATGAAGAATAGTAATGACAAATAAGCTAACCCTATGAGTAGAAATCACTAGCTTATGCTACAATGGTTTCTCAGGAGAAACCCCAAGTCAAGGAGAATCAAGCAGAGTGTCTGCTCACATCCAATCCCACAAATTAACTGTTTCCAACCCTTCTCAACTGCCCCTCACCCAAAGTTCTCTAGGGGGGTCCCCTGGAATTCTGGGTGAGGCTATCCCTGTACCTTTGCAGGAGTTCCATGCTTTGCATCTGCACACAACATATGGAGATTAAAATTAATATGCAAATGCTAAATATTATATTTATAAATATTTTATTAATAATAAACTAACAAAAGAGACTAACTAAAAGGTACTAACCAGCTTGCTCCCAGGAACTAAAAAGAGAAAGTGGGAGAAGTTACAGCCAACTATAAAACAATAACATGACCATGCAAATGTGGAGGTACAGGAGAGATTAAAGGGAATTCTGGGAAATACTAAGGACTTATGGGGAATGTAGTCCAAGGTTCAAAATCTCCATTTATACAGTACCCTTTGCAAGAATGCAAGACTAAAACTTAGCTTAAAAATAAAAAGAGAAATTTATTAGTGTAGAAGGTAATGTTCAATCTGGCCAGGAAGACAGCATAGATGGAAAGCTACCTCCTAGAAGACATCAAGTCTGGGGTCTTTATATTCTTTACAACCATTAACATGTGGCTTTTGAGTGGTATGCACTGAAGCATGGTGGAGGGAAGGTTTGCCTGAAGACATAGGGGGTTACCCTCATAGTTTAGGGGACAGATAGATGTCTTAGACACAACCCAATGATATCAAGGCAAAGCCTGAAGGTGTATTTCTGTGTTCATCTCAAATCTAAAGGACAATCCAAGGAGGATAATCCTCTCAGGGTTTATTGGAATTATCAGATGTTTTGGGTTATAGTCACAAGAATACAAGGGAGCAAAGGAATTTTCCTGCTTACAGTTTGGCCTGAAATACTTCTATAATTTGGAGGTTGTAAGGAGGGAAAAAGGGGTTTTGGTTTGAATATATTAAAGATTGGCTGCCAGGGGAAAATTCCCCAATTAAGGAATAACCTCAAGTCAAAATTGACTTTTATGGAAATTTATTTACAATTGAGAAGAGGTAGAAGAAATAAGGAAATAAGAATCTAACACAGTAGGTAAATTGCCATGATTCCCTAGTTAATCCAGTTAGATTTAATTAACCCAAGCCAGGGCCAGTGGGCCTGGAGGTGAATGAAACAAAGGCTTCAGTCACAGAGTCCCTATTAAAGGGAAGTTCCTTAAGAGAAGTTCAGAAAGATTCAGTCTTTAAACACACCACGTAGAATTCCAAAGGAAAATTTAAGAATGGTCTTACCAAGGTCTCAGGGTCCCAGCCAGCACTCCTCCACAAACCAGAAAAGCTCCTTCACCAGAAGAATGTCTTCTCCAGAAGACCCTCTGACTCACTTTGCTCTCTCTTTTTAAAGGGGCTACTTATGTGTCACTTCCTGTGCCTTCCTCCTCATTTGCATGTCCAATCACAATAGACGCTTCACTTAGGACTGCCTAGGGGGCAGTCAGTTGATTCTGATTTGTCACCCACTCTAGCACACATTGGTTATAGACCTCCTAAAAATGGAGATGTTTTCACCTTTGGTGATTAAATCCAAAGATGGACAGTGCAGATTTAATCTATTTATCACAGGTACAATGTCCCAGGCCAATAGTACCCATCACCCAATGTTGTTATTATGATTGTATGAGATAATATTTGTAAAGCACTTAGAATAGTGCCATGAACATAGTAGGCACTGTGTAAGTACTAGTTATTATTATTATTACCTCTTGAGGCATCGACATTTGGATGGCTTTAATTGTCAATATTTTTTCCTATCATTAGGTCTAAATTTTCCTCCTAGCAATCCATTCCTTCTGATTCTGTTCTCTGTAACCAAACAGAACAAGTATAATATTTCCTCCATGTGACAACTTTTCAAATACATGAGTATAATTTACAAGTCCTTCTTGAGTATTCTCTTTCCCAGAGTCAACATGCCTAGTTCATTCCACTGATATTCATATGACATGGACTGAAGATACTTTGCCATCTTGGTTATCCTTCTTGCAAAATTCTCAAATTATCAATGTTTTTAAATCATAGTGCCCAGAAGAGAATGCAATATTCTTTTTAGGTCTGCAAACACAGTACAATGGGACTATTACCTTCTTATACTTGCATACTATTCTTTTCTTGATGCAGTCCATGATCGCATTAACATTTTTTGGGTTGCCACATTACACTGCCAATTTATATTGATTTTGTAGTCCTTTAAAATCCATAGATCTTTTTTCAGATATGAAAATATTTCATCATGTCTAACCAATCTTGGAATTGTAAATTTTATGTTGTATTCAAGTCAAGGATTTTACATTTATCCTTGTTGAAATTAATTTTCCTAAGATTCAGTCCAAAGATCTCACCTGTCAAGATCATTTTGGATCTTTATGCTATCATTCAATGTATTAACATTTCTTTCCAACTTTGTGCCATCTGTAAATTTGATAAGATTACAATCTATATTTTTATTCAAGTTAATGATAAAAATTAAATTAAACAGTCTAGCATCCAAGATCATATCACTGGAGTAACTCACTGGAGACTTATTGATAAATTGATATCGACAAGCCTTACTAACCATGTTATAGTCTCACTATTCAATCATTTCTTAATCTTCTAATTGTTTTATCATCTCTCCATATTTTTCATATGAAATGTATGAAATACTTTACCAAATACCTCTGTAGATAAATTCTAGATGTAGAGAGACTATATCTGTACAAGCCTCCAGATTTATCAGTTTGTTAACTGTCAGAAAAGGAAATGAGATTCATTTAGCATAGATGTTCTTGATAAAGCCACACTCATTCTTGGTAATCACTACTTCCCCTTCTAAAAGTTTGTCAACCATCTCTTTAGTAATCCATTTTAGAAATCTTCCAGGAATTGATGTTAATATATTGTTCTGCTAGAGCCACTGAGCCATCATGCCAAGCTTTATAAATTAGTTTGATTGATACTCATGCACAGAACAACCCTTTCCTAAGAGGATAGAATATTCCTGTTGACCATCAGAAGGTGCTCTGCCTGCAAACATCTAGGCTATACTCCCTTGTCATGTTTACTTAGGGATGACAATGTTAATAGCTTTGATGAACTCTTCCCTTGAAGGCTGTATCTAAACTTTAATCCAGTGGATAAAATGAATTATTGCTCAAAGTATTAAAATATTAGATTAGACAGTGACCTTCTTGAAAGCAGAGACTGTCTTTTATCTTTCTTTGTATCTCCAGAGCTTAGTCCAGTGTCTGGCACATAGTAGGTGCTTAAGAAATGTTTATTCACTCACAAATCTGATTTCTATATCTAGTTCAGAACTTTTGTCCCATAGTTTATTCTGTTCATTCAGTTTACTTTCTCACTATGTCCATTGATTTAGTAAGAGCATGCAGTGATCGCACAGTATATTACATGTAGAATAAAGTGAAAGAGAAAATAGACTCCAATATAGGGATAGTCATGAGGAAACAACTCTTGGCCCTCCTCCTGACATCTTCCAAGCTCTTTCAATGAAGAGGAGAGGAATCTTGATTACTTTCACTTGAAACTTAAGAAAAAGGATGAGCAGTAGAAGTATTTATTTCCTGTGTCAGACCCAGGGACTAAGGATGGAAATTGGGGAAGATTCCATTTTTCATCTCAGATTTGAACTAAAAGATGAATATAAGAGGATTCTGAGATCACAAAGTGAATGAAATGAATTATATATGCCAGATTTAGTAATTCTGAATCTTATGTAAAGAGCTGGAAGGGACCTCAGAGCTCCAAATCCATCTTCTTTTCATTAGACTAGGCTGCCTCCCGAGTAAGTAGGGATTTCTACTTCTGTGCAAGCAATACATAGGCAATGATAGAACAGACATTATGAATGGGATCCAAACAGGAAATTAAAAAGAAAAAGCTCATTTTACTTACTAAACAAAATATCTTAAGGCCTGTTTATCAGTTTCTAATTTTACACAGAGACAGGACTTTCAAGACTTCTTATCTCATGATCTTTTCTCATCATGGCTGTTAGTCATTGTCTCTACTGCAGGAGCAGAAGAATCTCTTCTGGCTTCCCTCATTATGCTACTACTAATGGCAATTGAAGGTACGTTGGGGTCATGGTAACTCTTTGACCTTAGTTTATTCTAATTGTTTCTTATTGTTAAGTCCATATCCATGTCTTTTCCTGTGGCTCCTGGTAACATGAGCCACTCTAATCCCTTTTCTCTCTCAGAAATCAAAATCTGAGGACCAGAGGAAGATAAAAAGTGAAAAGAGTTATGACGTTTCTGACATTTGGCATCTCTTTATCTTCTTGAATGACTTCTACCTTTGCAAAAAAGAGAGGTTCACTTAATTTTTTAATGAATAATCAACCTCTCATTCTCATGCACAGGATCATCTGAAGTTGCTATGCCAGATAAATTTATGTGATGACCATAATAATGTGGAGGAAAAAAAACTCCTTAAGAATGAAAGATTTTTGAATAAAGCATAACTTATCAGGATTGCAAAAGATTGAAGATGAAAATAAATCTTTTACTTTTCAGAGAGGTTATAAGCCAGAGATACAAAATGAAATAGACATTCTCATAGTCAATATCTTGATTTTTTTGTACATATGATATTATGTATATATTTTGATTCCACTGGCCCTTGTATTTTCCTGTGGGCTCAACAATGAATTACGGACACTGGCGCTGGTAATTGGAGTGCATCCAACAACTGATTTATTAAAGAGCCATATGCTGTTTGCTATTTGATGTTATGAAGCCTCTGTTTTATCAGAGTTCACCAGAATGATGTGTGGGAAGCCGTTCTATGTATTAAAGCCTTTGGAGAAATAGGATCATATTTAGGGCCTGTTATCTGGATTCCCTATGTGACCAATCCAGGCTGAGGCAGTCTTTGTGTTTGGTCCTGGTCACCTGAGCCCCAAAAGGCTCTGGTACCAGCAGGTAGGTTAATCCAAAATCAACTTGGTCCCTCCAAGAAGGCTATTAGGAGTCATTTAGAGAAACAGAGTCTGTAACAGATATTTTATCTGGATCCCATTACAAAATCATCGGCAAGTAAAACTGTGTGTATGATTTTCTGCACTGCATGTCAGGATGCAGACTGAATGGGCCATCTAAAAGATAAAAATCTGAGGCTCCTCTTTTGACTCAGTCTTTGATCCCCACCTTTTTTATAATTCTTATTGGAGAGCTTTGAAGTGGCAGACCAGCATCTACTGAGTTAATGATTCCTTTCCTAACAAATGTTAATTAGATAAGAGTGCATATTCAGATTAGAACTGACTCCTTTAGGATTTGACTGGTGAGCATCTCCCTGGGATATTTCCTTTCCTGGAATTATCCCCTCCTGAATTGGGGTTTGGAATTTGACCATTTGTCTTTGCATCTGTATTCTTTAGACTTCAATGGATTATGTGTGATTTATTGCCCCTTACCAACTGTGACTTCTTTTTACTTGAAAAAGGTATATAATAAACTTCCATGCCCGCAGAATTCGAAACAGCATGGGCTAACCACTAGTCTAGTTGTTCTCATTTTCTTTCTCCTGCCTTAACCATCCTATGCCACCACGCCGCTCAGGACCCCAAAAAATCATATAGAGGCATGGCTCCCTATAATGATGCACCACTCTGAAAGCATACCGGGAATTGGTGTAAATGTTAGCTCTCTGATTTTCGGCAAGCCTTAGAGCGTGAATCAATCCGACTAATTCTGCCCCTTGAGCATTCATAGTAGATGGTAAGGACGAGTACCAAAGGATTTCAGAGGCTCTCACTACTGCTGCACCGGTAAATCTCTGATTTTCTACTAGGTATGATGATCTATCTGTGAACAGTGTCAACTCGGGGTTTTCCATGGGCCTATCGGATAAATCTTCCCTTGTCTTATGCACGATGTTAAGTGCATCCTCACAGATGTGTAGACTTTCTCCTTCCAGAGGTAAGTCTGGGGTCAGTTGCAGGATTAAAATTTTTGCACCAGTGAAATGTGATGTTTTCATTAGCCAACAGGATTGCTTGGTATTGTGATAATCTTTGGGAAGTGAAAGCTTGGAGTGTAGTGTTCCTTAGAGTAGATTCGACTTGGTGTGGGGAAAATACTTTCAGCTCACCCCCTAATACCAAGGAAGATGCTTTTCTAATCATGATGGCTACAGCAGCAATAGCTCTCAAACAACTTGGCATTCCACAGATCACTGAATCTAGCTTTGAGCTGTAATAGGCAACTGGTCTAAGGGTATTCCCGAATGACTGTGTGAGAACACTAGAGGCAATCCCTTTATCCTTGTGGACATAGAGGAGGAAAGGTTTATTATGGTCAGGGATTCCTAGGGCAGGTGCTGATAGCATTAGAGATTTGAGTTTCTCTAAAGCATGAATATGGTCTTTAGATAATTTTAATGGTTCTGGAACTTCCTTCCTGGTTAGCTCTACCAAAGGTTTAGTGATGAGAGCATAACCTGGAATCCAGTTTCTACAGAAACTCGTTACTCCTATGATTGCCCTGAGCTGCCTCTTAGTTCTAGGCAAGCTCAACCTCTGTATGTCTTGCATTCTCTTCTGGGAAATCCTTCTGGAGCCCTTTTCCAAGATGAATCCTAAATAATCCACTTTTGATCTCACAAATTGAAGCTTGGATTTGGAAATTTTATGGCCCTTCTTGCCTAGCTCTTTAATCAAGTGCACACTGTCTCTATAACAGACTTCAGCAGATGGTGATTAGCAGGATGTCATCAACATAATGCACCATCTTGCTGTCTTGGAAAGTGATCAACTCAAGGTCTCTCTGAAAGACTTGGCAGAAGACTGAGGCTGAATCTGAAAAACCCTGGGGTGTAAGAGGGAGATTTTAGGTATTTTATAGGTATATATTTAAAGTGTGGCCACCAGGAATCAATAATTCAGATTGATTCCATAATTAAATAGACCCAAGTCAGGATCGGGTTTAAGATAGTTTATTTACAATTAGGAAGGTAAAAGGTAGGGAAATAGAGAGAGGAAGAGGCTAGCCCAGGAATGCAGAGGCCTGCACGGAGAGAGAGGATTAAAAGAAGCCATATCTTAATATACCCTGCTGCAATAAAATCTCTATGATGGGTTTTACTCCCTCAATCGCCTCTTTGCTTAGTTTGATCTGAGGAATTCTTGGTGGTAAACCTTCTTTCACCTCTATTCTGACTGGCTTAAATTCTGCCCACCTCATTAGAATTTTTAGCCCATACATAATCAGGAACCTCGTAGATGTTATCACTTTGTTGGTAAGTTGGTTCCTCATTACATGGGTCTAAAAACAAAATGGGGTGATGTTTCAGAGATCTCTTAGGTAGGTGGAGATAGATATGCCCATCTGATTGGCATTGGATGGTGGCAGTGAATTTACACAAGAGATCCAGCCCCATGAGGTTAGAAGGACATGATGGCATTAATAAAAAGGTGTGGTTGAGAGTCAGAGGGCCCAATTACACCATTTTGACTTTTACCTTGGGGACTTGTTGAGCTATCCCAGAAGCACCTCTCACTCTCAAGGTACCCTGATATTGGCATCCTTCGGGTACCTCGCATAGAACAGAGGCAGTTGTGCCAGTGTCGAGGAGGCCATCATAATATGCCCCTCTGATTTCCAAGCTAACAAGGGGTTCCCCATTGCTATTGGACTTTACTGGCACTAAGGGCAATAAAGAAGCCTCAGTTTTATCTGTGCACTTTGTTTCAATCCAGTCATGCATATGGCCTTGTGCAAGCACTTCTTCAAGTCTTGCTTGGTCATTATCAGCTAAATTAGGACTTCCTGCAGCACAATCAGGCAAGTCTTGTTTAGGAAAATCAGCACAGAATGCAGGCTTAGAGAGCAGGCTCTCTGTCTTACTGAGAGCTGGAGAGTGTGTAACTGTAGTTACTAGGCTGAGCTATGCAGAGCTCATGGAATCTTCAGGTTGGCTTTGGCTAAGGACTGTAGAAATGGAGGTTTGATCTGTTTCACCATCCACTCTGTTGTCTTGTGAACTTCCAAACCCCAGATCAGGAGTGTTCCCATCAGTTGTGTAAGGGAATGTTTGATAGTTTGTATTCCCTTCATCACCTTTTGATATAACTCCCAACTCAGAAGCTGTCTGGAGTTCACTATCTAGCCCTGCAGTCTGTGTGGCTGAAGTCAGTTGATTTGTGTCTCCAACCACTGAATAGACTTCACTGATGTTATTATTAAGCACACTAGCCACTGGAGATGACAGTTGTCCCCTCTCCCTTCCCCAAGCTACTGGTTTGAATTCTTCAGCTCAGGGGTTGAGAAAGGTAGGTTTAGAATTTTCTGAGCAGCTGCCAGCAACCAGCAAGTCAGTGGGCTGCTCTGGCAAAGTCAAGCCTCTGCCAACATTCCATTTGGATTGCTCTCTAACCTCATTCTGTGTCTTCATGTCTAAAGCAAGTGAATGGGTTTGGGCATTGGGATCTGACTCCTTCTGGGTTACAAATGATACTCCTGCCTGAATACATTGTAAATCCCTGTCACTTTGATCTTTATCCAAGCTGCCCCATGGTTTTAAACTTGGAATAAAGAGAGGAGATTGAGATTCTGATGACATCTGGTGAACACAGTTAGGTTAAGCAGCCTACACAAACAAGTAAAATGGGAGTAACTAGGGTACTATTTATATTATCAAGTTTCTCAGTCCTGATTTGGTTTATGATGCAGGAAGCCTTAGATTTTTGGTTCCACAAAATACCAAGATTTGTCCATCAATTACTTGAGATATACAATTACTATAAATGGTGTGCCATAACATTGGCAGAATTTATTTGCTTTATCTCTATGACTTTGGCTCTAGTTTTGATGGTTGGGCAATTCCTAATTGTTTTAAAAAGAGTGCTTATTCATCTATGGCAACTGATTGGCTCTACCTCAGTAACTAAACCTGACTCTGTCTCAACGGAAATGACAGAAAATATGAAACTGCTTTTCCAAGTCCTAAAACAAATTAGTGAAGGGAAAGAGTTAGACAAACATACAATTCTCCAATTGGAGATTGTAAAATCTAAATACCTAGGGACCACCACAAGGATTAAGACACCACAGGCTATCAATGACACCAAAGCATTGCCCGCTGAACCATCTGCTGAGACTACTGTTACTGTATTGCTCATAATATATAGGACCATACTGCAACCTGGGGAGGGTGTTGTCCACGTCAAAACCTACAAGGCCTTTACCCCAAATGATCTGGAAGTGTTGAGACGACACTTCCCCAAGTTCTTCCTCCAACCATTCAAAAGTATAAAATAATTGAAGAGGATGTTTACACTTTTTAATCCAAATTTTGACGATGTGGAATTTCTTTTGGGGGGATTTTAGTCTCCCTCAGAAAAGGAAAAAATCCTGGCTGAGACTTGCTTGAACCCCAATTCGACTGCATGGCCCGTGGTCCATCATGACCTAGACTTCACATCTCATGGAAACCTAATATATGTGGTACAATGCAGGACAGATTTGCTTGAAGCAATGCGTTTGCATGCAAAATAACCTAACTCATCGCAGAAATTAAAAAAACCGAGGCAGGGAGAAGAACATCCCAGCAGCTTCCTTGATAGGGTGATTGAGGTAGCTGAAACAATCCTAGGCCTCAGGGATGTGCATGCCCCAGAAACCACTGATCACATCTGTAGACAGTTTGTAAAGGATGCTTCACTGTCAGTACAGAACTATTTTAGGCAGAACTGTCCCCGGTGGGAATCATTGCCACTGGAAGATGTGAGGCAGCATGCTTACTATATCCACAATTGTAAACAAAAGTGAGGAAGGGCAGCCAGGCAGTCAGACTCAGATAAAGATGATATAATTGCAGACCTTAAGAGACAATTGAAACAGGCAAATCTTGCAGAGAGACCTTGAGTCGATCACTTTCCAAGACAGCGAGATGGTGCATTATGTTCATAACATCCTGCTAATGTCACCATCTGCTGAAGTCTGTTATAGAGACAGCGTGCACTTGATTAAAGAGCTAGGCAAGAGGGGCCATAAAAAAGAGGAGGATTTAGAGCTAAATTAAACAAGGTTACTAGCCGCAAGGCCTTGACAATTAGAGAGGCAAAGAATCCTCCTTGAGGGTAGATATTCTAGAAAGCCAAGAGAGGCAAAGGGAAGTCAGCCTAACTTACCCACATGACAATTCAGAGGGAAGCTGCCTGAGGTCTCACCAGAGATCCTTCTACACCAAGTTCAAAACGCCAACTCCTTCATATTTTACCAGCATATTTTAGAGACGGCATCTTTCATCACTTCCTGTATCCACCTCTAATTCAAGTGGACAAATGACAGACAGCCTCAACACTGTTTTGGATGGCCCAAAGGGCAGTCCCTTGTTCTTGATTTGTTACTTATTGTCACATGTCTCCCCTCCCCACTAAGGGAGGTGGGTTGACATTATCTCTGGTGGCTAGAGTTTAAACTGTGAATGGGGGTGAGCTAATTCCATTTACATGTATACTAACTCTCAGAAAGATTGAATAAGGTTTTAGAAACTTGCTAGAAAATTTTCTTTAGTTGATACTTTGTTGTTAGTTCATGAAGTTAGGAAATTACATAGCTAGAATTTATTACTTTGCTTTATTTAGCAAATGTTTGCTTTAAGATTGTTTGTTCATGTTTATGCTTGATCTTGTTTTCCTTTCTGTTCAGAATTTTTTGCAAAACTTTAATCCCCATTTCTTTCCTTTACCTTTCCCATAACCCATCTTAGCTTAGTTTAGATTAGCAAGAGAATAGAAATAGGAGCTAAGAAATCCTTTTCTTATTTTGCAATCCTTAGTTAGGGATAAGAGCATAGTTGTAGTTTAGTTTTAGTGTAAATGTAGAATTCCTTGATAATTTAGGGACCTGGAAATGTTGCAAGGTGTGAATTTCCAAAAGACAAATGAGCAGATTGTATGCAGGATTGCTGCAAGAATCTCTTGCATTTGCAAAATCACCTGAAGCAATCCTGGCAGTTAGGGATATATAATGTTGACCTGGCCAGTCCCTGGTCTCAAGGCCAAAAACCATTGGAACTGGCTCTATAAATATCCCTGGAGTACCAAACGTGGGTGCTGATTTCCTTGACCTGACCTAGACATCCAGCTATCCCCTTGAACTCCCCCTTGGGCCCTGGGAGGAGGGAATTTGGGAAGGGAGGTGGAACGTGGGAAATTAGTTTACTTAGCCAGGCAGGACACCTCTAAACTAAATCATTACCCTCATTTGTTAACCTGCTAGACTACCCTACATCAGGGCAGTTGAATTTATCCCTGGCTGAGGGGCTGGTTCCCTCAGCCTGACCCTACCTTCTGAGACCCTCTGCCAGCACTGGCCTTCACCCTTAGCAACAGTTTCCCAGACCTTAACCCTCTTCCCTCAGCTTACCCTTGGATTTAATAAACCCCTTGGCCTTATTCAGAGAGCTTCAGTGTTTCATTTATATCACCAATTAGGGCCAGGGACTGAGAAGAAGATAATTATCACTAGTTTCCTGAGGGGCTAGACCAGGCATCCATCTTGCTCAGGAAGTGAACTAGGTTCACTTCCTATTGATTTCAGTTTCTCACTAGGAGGGAGGGGCCTCTTCACTCCTGACTTCAAGAGAGCTTAGAAACAACAGGGAGACTGACTGAAACATCCCACCCCAGGCTCACACAACCCAGGCTGACCCAAATCAACCTATACATCACAAATATATTAGAGGATCTATGGTTAGGGGAATTGATGGGATCTATGGATTAAGGATGAGTACATGATTAAATAAATGATAGAGCAGATCACACATGATAAAATGGACAATTCTGATTATATAAAATGAAAACATTTTTGCACACACAAACCTAATGTAAAAGAAGGAAAATAGAAGACTGGGGGAAAATCTTTATAAAAATGCTGTGATTAAATGTTTCATTTCAAGATACATTAAGAACTGATCTAAATGGACAAAATTTCAGAAGATGTAACAAGTCTCTTTGTTTCTTTCTTTCCTTTAATTTCCATCTTAGAGTCAATAGCAATTCTAAGGCAGAAGAATAGTAAGGGTTAGGTTATGGGTGTTAAGTGACTTGTTCAAGGTCACACAGCTGGGAAGTATCTGAGGTCATATTTGAACCCAGGACCGCCCGCCTCTGGGCCTGGTTCTCAATCCACTCAACCACCTAGTTGATCCCACAATCCATTTTAAAAGGAAAGAATCAATTATTATCATATGAAAAAATGCTCAAAATAATTAGTAATCAGAGAACTAATAATTCCAACAGCTTTGAGTTTCCACCTCCCATTTACCAGGATGGCAAAGATTTAAAAAAAAGGAGGAAAATGACAAGTGTTAGAGGAACTGTGAGAAAACAAGTACATTAGAGTACTATTGGTGGAGCTATGAATTGGTCCAGCCATTTCGGAAAACAATTTGGAACTTTATCCAGGAAGTATCTAATCCTCCCATACCACCAATTAGCTTATACCCCAAAGAAATCAAATAAGAGGATAAAGATTTGAATACAGAAAAATATTTATAACTAACCTTTTCATGTAGCCAAACTATGGGGAACCAATGAGGATGCCCACCTATTTGGTTAATGGCTAAATTAATTGTGAAACATAAATGTAATAGAATATTATTATGTCATATAAATGATAAATGAGGCAATTTCAGATTCAGAATAAAATGAATAGAGCTAGCCTAACAATCTATATAATGCTCACATTATACAGAAAAACAACTCTGAAAAACTTTTGAATTGTGATCAGTGCAATGAGAAGCTTAACACTGAAAAAAAATCCATACATTAAATTATTGTTATTATGGTTATTTTGTTTTAAATATCCATGGGTATTACATTATTTTTATATTTAAGATAGGCTTGAATATTGATAAAATCATAATTCTAAAAACATTCAGAAATTTTAAAAAGGGAAGAATCGAAAATAGAACAATTTGCTCTTACCTGGTTAAACATATATGTTTATTTAAAATAGTAGTTCTGAAACTTTTTATATCAGGATCCTTTTATACTTTTAAAAGTTAATGAGGATTCCAAAGATTTTATTTATATGGGTTAGATCCATTAACATTTGTTATATTAAAAATGAAAATGTGTTAGTATTATTATGAAAAAATATTTGACTTCAGGGGCAGCTGGGTAGCTCAGTGGATTGAGAGCCAGGCCTAGAGACGGGAGGTCCTAGGTTCAAATCTGGCCTCAGACACTTCCCAGCTGTGTGACCCTGGGCAAGTCACTTGACCCCCATTACCTACCCTTACCACTCTTCCACCTATAAGTCAATACACAGAAGTTAAGGGTTTAAAATTAAAAAAAAAAAAAGATTTGACCTCATGCATTCCTTACAAGCATCTCAGGGATCTCCAGGAATCCTCAGATCATACTTTGCAAATTTTTGATTTAAAAAAACCCAAAGCACTGTATGTGGTAGAAGTTCTAGTTACTTGTGTGGCCGTCTTCTTGGTTCTTTATGTCTAGAAATGTTTTGTGAGTGCTGATGACTGTTGAATTCACAATAAGAAGATAAATAAGTATGTAAAATAAAAAGAAATTGCTCTATCAGGCTCTATTTCTGTGAATCAGCTTCTCTGGTCCAGAAGAAAATAATTCAGTTAGAGACCCTGGGCTACAGTATGAACAGAAAATTATGTCAATGCTGTCAATAAGACATGGTTCATGGCCTTATGGAACTCGTACTCTTTTGGGGGAAATCAAGATATTTACGCAGATGACATTATAGATAAGAATAATGTAGAGAAGATATGGGTAAAGTTGGGGTCCTAACCTAGATTAAGAAGTCAGATGATGCAAATATCACATCCAACCAAAGAAACTGGAGAAGATTTAATTCATCATAGCACAAGGTGATGAATTATAGAGTCATAGTGACTCATTAACAGAAGGAAGTGAAGGAAGTGTGAAAGAAGAATGCACACTGACAAATTTGGGAATCCTTGAAGTATTACTAGGAGATAGAACACAGAATGTCAAAAGTGGAAGGAACCTGGAACACATTGCCAGACCTAGAAGGGAAATTAAAGACAAACCAACACAATGACCCTTGTTATCTGGCAGACACCCTGGTCTTGTTTTTCTCAGGCTGCATTTTGGACTTCCCCAAATGTGCCCTCTTCACCTGACCTCAGGATTAACTCTAGGCTTACTCCATTCCTGGTCTGCTTCTCACATTAGGAGTACCGTCCACTCTTGCTGCCTCTTCCTCTGATTGGATAGTTTTTCTCAGAACCTCTATTTAAGGAGGGTCCCCAGGCCAGATTGGTTTCATTCCTCTCCACCCTGGAATTTCTGTGTCTTCATGGTCCATCTCTTTGCTAACCCCTCTTCTTGTTATTCAGCTTCCTCTTAAGTGTTGTCTTTTCCCCACTAAAATGTAAGCTTCCTGAGGAAAGAGACTGCCTTTCTTTGGGCTGATATTTGTGCCAAGCAGGTAGCACAGTGCCCAGGACATAGTAATCTCTTAATAAATACTTGTTAACTGATTGATCCAGCAACCATTACAGAGGGACCAGGAAAGAGTTTTCTTTTGGTCTTAGTGTAAGTGGGATGACCTACATTCTGGGAGTCATTCTGGGAAGTAGGGATGTGAAAAAATTGGGGCAGGTGAGGACAGTTCTTCCTAGGTTAAATGCAAATAAGTTTGAAGTAGTTGTGCTCACTGGAAAGAGTGACTGAATCATTACAAATCAATGAAATCAGACAGCTCTGAGAGAAGCTCCAATAAGCCCATACTTAGCAGACATGCAGACAGAGCAGTATGCATGTCCACCAGTCTTTGTCAACACCCTTGAGCCTACTGATGTGTCAAGGAGCTTTTACTCATAATTTTGAAATCTGCTTTGATTGGAGGTAGGGATTTTGGTTTGGGATAATGAGAAGAGCATTGAACTTGGAGGCAGAGGTCCTGGTTGACTTGCATCTTGATTTTTCTATTCACTAGCTTTGATATCTTGAATAGATGATTTCACTTCTCAGGGGTTTAGTTTCTTCATCTGTAAAATTTACGCCTCAGATGAAATGACCTTAAATGATTCTTCCAACTCTAAATCTGTGATCTGATGATATGATCACTTCATCTTTCTAATTCCTATCTTCTTTATCTATAGAATGAGATTTGGGGGCTCGATGAGCTCTACCCTCCCAGCTCTAAATTATATGATCCTACAAATTGGGCCATGATTGCTTAAGAAAATATCTGATGACAATCAGTTTTAGACAGGTAGAAGTGGTCTAACTGTTGGGCCTAATTGGTAGTTCATGGGTTAGTTGCTGTTGTTCGTTCAGTTGTTTCAATCATGTCTGACTCTTTGTGTTCCTACTTGGGGTTTTCTTGGCAAAAAGTGGTTTGCTATTCCCTTTTCCAGCTCATTTTTCAGATGAAGAAATGGAGGCAAACAGGGTTAAGTGACTTGCCCAGGACAACACAGTTAAATAAGTGTCTGTGGTTGGATTTGAATTCAGGTCTTTCTGATTCCAGCCTCAGAGATCTATCTACTGCACAATCTAGAAGTTCATGAGAACTAGCTAATTAAATTTAAAAAATTTTCCCCTAAAAATTTAAGGCTCACCACACTTTAGGGTCTGAGAGGACCTCAGATTAGACTTTAGGATGTACCTCTAAGATCATGCCTATAGGCCAGGGTTTGATGACATTATCTGTATATTCTAGCCCTCATTCTGGCAGCCTCTTCTTATCCATTTCCCTACTTATTAACCCTTCTTCAGGTCAAACCCTAGCTCTGCCTCTTAACACATGAACAATCTTGAGCAAAACTCTTCATTTCTGTGGACCTTAGTTCCCCTATCTGAAAAATGAAGATATTGGCTCCTGAGGCCTTTGAAATTCCTTCTGGCTCTAAATTTAGAATTCTATGATTCTGCATTAGGTTTAGAGCTGGAAGGAAAGTGAGAAATCATCTAGAACTACTCTCTCATTTTATAGGTGGGAAAATAGTGGCCCATAGAGAAAAATGACTTGCTCAAGATCACACAGGCAAGTAAATAACAGAGCTGGGACTCCAACCAAGGTTCTTTGACTCTAAATATGGCAGGACCTGGAAATGAATTCTAAGAGTAAACATTAAACCACTATCTTACTCAGATTTTCTGACCAGTCACTTCCCCTCAGCTTGTTGAGAAATATCCTGAAGTCTTACATTATGATAAAACTTTATGGAGCCCCAAGTGTCTCCTTTATTCTTTTCATTCTATTTTTTGACAGTTCTGATCTTTTAATACTTCTCTTTCACATGCTATGATGAGTGATATAGAGGTATTAAACTTTCTGACTTCTGAGAGCTAGATTTTGGGGATTCTATTCAGAAGTCTGTCTCCTCCCTCAATACTTCATCTGTCAAACTTCTTAACTCCTTGCTTCCTACATCCCACTGCTTCCTTCAAATATCTTAACAAGCATTTTATTAAATGCCTACTATATGTCTGTTATTAGAGCTACAAAGATGAAAATGAAAGTCACTATATTTGCTGTGTCATTTGGTGTATGATTTTTTAGTCTTACATCCCTATTATATCGCTGGCATGAAATCCCTTCTTGTCATTTGTTCTGGTAATAGTAGTGTCTAGGGCAGTGATAGTGAATCTATGGCAAAAATGGCACACGGAGTGCTCTCTGTGGGCATTTGGCCACCTATCCCCCCCACTCCCAAGTTTGCTGCTAGAAAGGCAGAGGGATTCGGGCAGAGCTGCTCCTCTCCCTTCTACACTGCACCTGATGACATTTTTTCACATCCCCTGCCTCTCTGCCCAGTAGCCCAATAGGAATGCACAGGGGGTAAGGTGGGTGGCTCACAGGGGGCAGAGCTAGAGGGGAGTAGAACTCTTGGACCACTCCCCTCCCCCTCTTCATCTGTGCTGAGGACATTCCTCACTTCACCCACCCCTCTGCCCAGCATCCAAATGGGAGAACTTCCTCCCTCCCCTGTGTTGGGTAAGGGGTAAGAGGTAAAGGTAGGGTACACCCAGCATGTGGGTGGGGGGAGCAGAGCACGGCATGTCTTGGGGGATGGGCTTGGCACTCAGTCTGGGGTGTAATGAATTACTTGTTAATTAGCCAAATTAAGAATATATTGTAGCCAGATGTAAGGTTTATGAAGTGAATGTGAGATTTTCTAAAGGTTACTTTAAGATTGTCGTGGAATTCTGAGTAGGTCAGAGGAAGAGAATTTTCCAGAGTGCCTTGGGGATGGCAGTTGGAAATAACGACACTTGTGAGTCAGAGACTCAGGTTGGTAGGTTTTGATTTTCCTCAGATCATCCTTGAAGAATTTGGTGGAGATTGATTTGGGAAAACACTGTGATATTCGGAGGAGAGTTGGTGAACAGATCATTGGTTGAAGGGAATGTCTTAGCTCTTCCCTGTGACATTTTGCAAGGGAACAGCAGGGCAGAAGAGAGCAATATCCTTGAACGTACTCATAGTAAATTTTCTGTGGCTGGAGAATTTGAAGGAATTTCAATAATACTTTGAAGAAATATACAACAAAGGAAATACTTATAAAATTTAATTAAATTAGTTTAGTAAGATAGAATTAGGGTTATAGACAGCTAGAAAGTTAAGTTAGCCTTGAATTTGGTTAAGGAAGAAAACGTCTCTTGCAAGTCAAATTTAGGATTAGGATTATAGATAGAGATATTAGACTTAGGGTACATATATCAATAAGCAATATTATTTCTACCTGTTTATTTCTTTTTCCTTTCCCTTAATCTCTATAGTTACAATAAATAGGTTTTTTGTAAATCCAGCAGATTTCCTTCAACAGCTAAGAGCAGTCATTTTTCTTCCAACTGACAACTGAATTCCTTTAACCTAATAGCCTACCAATGCCTATAAATAACTAGTGATGTCAAAACAAATCACTAAGGGTTTATATTCCCCATTACAGGGGGGTAAAGTGGGAGCAGGCCCTGCACTCCATCTGTAAAAGGTTTACCATCACTAGTCTAGGGCATTAAAGAAGCAGGATTCAATATCCAGGCAGGGGCTACATGACTCTTTATTATAAACAACATATTGTAGAGTTATGGTTTGGATCAGAAATATGGTTGGAGTCTGGTTTCTAATTCACTTCATTGTCTATGGTACCTTTTCTCAGGATGTAGTTTTCTTCCTTAACTCTCAAACCAGATCTACTTTCCCTTTTGCTTTGTCTGAGATCATGGTTTCTACCCTTGCTTTTTTTTAACTTTAGCTCAAGCATAACAGATTCTACACCAGTCCCTTACCTTTACTGTATTTATGTCTCCCTGCTTAAAAAGTGTTTCTTATAAACAACATATTGTAGAATTATGTTTTTAAATATAATCTATCTGCTTCAATTTTATGGAAATATCATATTCATATACATAACTATGATATGAATACATATATACTATGTAACATAATATAATATACTACCTAACATAATATACTATATAACATAATATATTACATAATATAATATACTATATAACATAACATAACATAATATACTATATAACATACATATACATATATACTAACTATGCACTTGAATCCATCTTATTTTCTTTAGTTTATCCTTCTCTCTCTCTCTTTTTTATCCTGTCCCTCCTCTAAAGTCTATTTTGCTTCTGACCACTGCCTTTTTAAAAACTCTGCCCTCCCTTTTATGACTCCTTCCTTCCCTTATTCCTACTTTCCTGTTAGGTAAGATATACATAATAAATATTACATAAATACAGTATAAAAATCTATCTTACCTAACAGGGAAGTAGGAAAAAGAAAATTTTCAGATTTCTTTTCTGGAATGAATGGAGGGTATGTATGTATATGTTTACACCTCATATATACACGTACTTAAGTGTATACACATACATACATATATAAATATCCTTCCACATCACAGGGGTTACAGCATACCCCAACAATCTGGAAAATACACATAAAATTTTTGGCCCTGCATTCATTCCAGAAAAGAAATCTGAAAATTTTCTTTTTCTTTTATGAGGTATTTAGAGTATTTTTACATGCATTGATGAGTTACTAAACTTGATTCTGAGAATGGCATAAAGGACCCTGGCTGCTTGAAGTATTTTCTCTTCACCTAGGAACTCTTGAATTTGGTTATAATATTCCTCAGAGTTTTTATTTTGCTATCTCCTTCAGGTTATAATAGGTAGATTCTTTCAGTTATATGGTCCTAGGGTATTGGAGCAGTTTTTCTGGATAATTTTTTGAAATAAGATTTCTAGCCTTTTTATTTGCTTGTGACTTTCAGATAGTTTTCTAATTTTTCATTCTTTTGACTTCTTTATTTCCAATGGAGTCATTAGCTTCCACCTGTCCAATTCTATTTTGTAAGAAATTATTTTCTTCAGTGAGCTTTTTACCTCTTTCCATTTGGCCAGTTCATCTTAAAATTTTTATTCCAAATTATATAAAACCAAATAAAACAAGCATATCCATATACAAAGAAAAAGAAGATTGTAACTTACTTTTCTTCATATCTACATAATAAATCCCATCCACAAGTGTCCCAGTCCCTCTCCACCCTCTCTGTATCACATAAGATATTGTCTGGGAGACTGACATGTTCACACAAATTAAGTTTTTTATGTTTTCAACTTTTAGTTCACTCTCAGGAGTTAACATTCAGAACTTTTCCAATATTAATTCTAAAGGTATGGGTAATGTTGTCTTGTTTCTATTAATTTCATTGTTCATTGTCCTTTATGTAGTTCTTTCCAAGTTTCCTTCCAACATTTGTCATTTTTCCCTTTTGTCTTTTTAAACAGTGTGATGGGTTGAGATGATATCTCAGAATTTTTTTTTTTGGATTGCATTTCTCTCATCAGTAGTGATTTAGAGCATTTAAAAATATATATCTACACCTGGTTTTGATTACTTCATCCAAAAATTATCTGTTCATATTTTTTGCCCATTTATCAATTGGGGGATGGCTCTCATACTTTTAAATTTGACCACATTTTCTTTATATTTTAGATATGAGGCCTCTATCCGAGGTGCTGTCTATAAAATTTCTTCCCCAATTTCCTGCTTTCCTTCTAATCTTAGCAACATTTATTTTATTTGTTCAAAACCTTTTCAATTTAATTTACTCAAAGTTGTCCATTATATGTTTCACAATGTTCTTCATTTCTTCTTGACTCATAAATTCCTTTCCTATCCACAAATATAACAGGTAGTTTGTTCCCTGCTTTTCTAATTTACTTTTATCTCCTTTTATGTCTAGCTCATGTACTCATTTTGATCTTATTTTGGCGAATGGTGAAAGATATCGGTCTACACGTAATTTCTTCCAAACTACTTTCTAGTTTTCCTGATAATTTTTTACCAAATAGTGATTTCTTATCCATAAAACTTGGATTTATGCTTTTGTCAAATGCAGTTACTATAATCTTTTACTGCTTTTTGTTGTATATATGTTCTGTTCTCGTCACTTCAGCTTTTTAAGAATTCTCTTTACTGGATTTTTGTGACTCTTACCATTTGTTCAATTCTGTTTTTTAAGAAACTATTTTCTTCAGTATTTTTTTGGTGCCTCTTTTACCAAGCTTTTGAATCTTTTCATAATTTTCTTGCAGCATTCTCATTTCTTTCCCTGATTTTTCCTTTACCTCTCTTATTTGATTTTTAAATCCTTTTTGAGCTCTTCATGAATTCTTGTTGGGCTTGTTTCCAATTCACAATTGTTTTTTCTTTGAGGCTTTGCATGTAGGAACTTTGATTGCATTGTCTTCTGAGTTTGTGTCTTGATCTTTCTTGTCACCATAGCAACTTTTTTATGGTCAAGTTCTTTTTGTTATTTATGTATTTTGCCACCAAATTTCCTGATTTGGAACTTTCTGTTAAAGTCGGGCCCTATTCCTATTACATAAGAATGGGAAATTGTCTCAAGCTTCAGAATCTTTCACACTGTTTTCAGAGCTAGTTCTGGGGGTTTGGAAGTTTTCAATGTTTTCAAGGTGGTGTGGTGTGGTGATTGCTCTTCTAATCTGTATTCTGGTCCCTTGAAGGACCTTTATTTCTTGGATTCACAATTGATATTGCTCTTTAGAGCCCTTGCTCCCTTAGGACAGGGAATGATGCTGTTCCTCAGGGTCTCTAATCCTATGTGACCAAAAATGATATTGCTTCTCAGGTATTCTTAGATATTCCTTCTCCCCTCTTGACTGAAGTGCTTCTCTCTCCGCTTGAGCTATGACTTTGAAGTGGGTTTAGACCAGTGGTTCCCAAAATTTTTTGGCCTACTTCCCCCTTTCCAGAAAAAATATTACTTAGCACCCCCTGTCACATACTATCACCACCCCCTTACAGTTATTCACTGCCCCCAAATGCACCTGTGGCCATCACCGCCCTCCTGGATCAGTGCAGCACCCACTAGGGGGCAGTAGTGCCCACTTTGGGAATCACTGGTTTAGACAATGAATTTGCTAAACAGTGTCTGGTCTAGCATCTAGTACTAGAACAAGGGTCTCCTATAATCTCTTTCTGAGCAGTTTCTAAGTCCCCTTACTATCTCTGGCTTGAGAGCCTCAGAAGCTGTTGCTTCTGTTGCCACCACCTGGCTGTCTTATACTGGAGGAATGTCTCATTTGACCTTTTGTTGGATCTGATATGCTAAAATTTTGTTTGAGGCATTGTTTTTAAATGTTGAGACAGCTCAGCTGAATGCTTTCTTTACTCCACCATTTTGGCTCCATCCCTAGAAGTTTGGTTGCATAACTCTTGACCATTCTCTGCCTCTGTCTCTCTGTTTCTGTCTCTTTCTGGGCCCTCACAACAGTAAGGCAATCCTTTTATACCTCCTTAATTGATTCACTATCCCATTCACCACAGAATCTTTTCCAAATCTTTTAATCCTTCTTTAAATCTCTCACGGTTCTCTTCTCATACACCCTCCCTACCTCTGCCCTGGAATCTTATTTCATATTTTACTGAAAAAAATGACACCATTCACAGAGAACTATCTTCTCTCTTCCTCCTCATCTCTCATCACTTGGATGCCTTCTACTGCTTCACTCTTTTCAAATGAAAAATCTACCCTTTTCCTTGCTAGAGGTAAACACTCCTTTACAACGATACTGTTCATCTTATCTTCTCCAGCAAATTATCCTATTATCTCTACTTTCTCACTCATCTTTGATCTTTCCCTATCTATCAGTTGTTTCCTTATTGTTTACAAACATTGCTATAATCTACAATCCTCAAAAAACCCCTCAGTTGGGCATAGAAATCTATTTTACCAAGCAGGAAAGCAGGAGGGGAAGAAGATAAGAGGAGTGGGGCTGACAGAAGAAGAGAGGATTAAAGAAAGTAGAAATGAGAAGAAAATTTTCTGAGAATGAACAGAGTGAAATGAGAAAGAATAAGATAAACAGGGTAAAATGGGATGGAGGGAAATACACAATTTATAATCATAACTGAAAAAAAATTTTATAGCAAGTTTCCATGATAAAGGCCTCATTTTTCAAATATATAGAGAACTGAGTTAAATTCATAAGAATAAAAGTTATTTCCCAATTGATAAATGGTCATAGAATATAAATAGGCAGTTTTCAAATGAGGTAATTGAAGTCATCTGTAGTCATACTAGAATGCTCTAAATCACTGTTTATTAGAGAACTTAAAACAAATCTGAGGTACTTCCTCACATCTGTCTAGTTATTATTATTAATTATCTGTATGGGCAACAGGGAATGGGACAGGGACCAACAAAATATCATATGTTGTCTATTCACCAATAAATATTTATTAAGCACTTACTATGTGCCTAATAATAATGATATAATTAATAATATAACACATAATATAATAATAATAATAATTTCCTAAAAATATTTAAAAGCCTCTGGAAAAAATCTCTCTCAAACAACACAATAGTAATAAAATCATGCTATTTGTCCATGTTCATTTCTTTTTTCCAGTTGGAATATTTTAATTTTTTCCAATTACATGTAAAAAGTTTTGGATTTTAAATTATCTCTCCCTCTCCACTTTCCCCTCATTGAGAAGGTAATCAATTTATTTAGATTTCATGTGTACAGTCGTTCAAAACATATTAATCATGTCGTGAAAGAAAACACAGACCCATAAAAGTTCATCCCATTCACATTTACAGTTCTGATTACTGTGAATTTCCTTTCATCCTTATTCCCCCACCCCATTTATTATTTTCTCTCTTTTATTCTGTACATCCTCAAAAAGATTTTGCTTCTGACTGCTGCCTTTCCCAGTATGCCCTCCTTTTTTTTTTTTTATCAGTCTTGCCTTTTTATCCTTCTTCTCACCTATTCCCTGTAGTATACAGAATTGGGGGGATATAGTTTTTTCTAGGTTTGGCTGAGTTCCAAAATCAGTTGGGCTTTTAGAATCTTGAGGAGAGGCAGTTGACTGGATCTTCCGTGGAGGGAGGAAGTCAATGAGCAAGCTCTTAGATTATCTAGCTTCAATATTGAAATTTAGCCTAGCATTGATATATTTACTTAAGAAATTATTATTTTAGATAGACCCTTTATATCTTCCTTTCCTAATACCACCCTGCCTTCCCTCCCTTACCTTAGTGGCTGTGGAGTTTATAAGGAGAGAAATTAGAGAGGAGTTAAATCTGTGAAGAGTTATCTAATTGACAGCTTTATTTATAATTTAATCAAATCATCATTTATTCCCTTTAGATAGCATTTTGTAAAACTGAGTAAGGCAGGTCCTTACTCAGATTCCATCTTCACTTCCCTTCCCCCACCTGAGGTTCCTGAGATAACTGATAGGGCTTTCCTTTAATCCACCTTCCTAACCAACATCCTTCAAACAAATAAACCCTTTGTGTTTCAATAGTCCTATTTTTAGTGTAATTTGTCTATTAGTTATCAAGAGGGGAGAAGAGGGAAAAAGACAACATACTCTGGGCTCAGAGGGTAGCTGGGCATCCATCTTGAAAGGAAGGTGTTACTTCAAAATAGGTCCCTTCCTGTGAAATTAACTAAAGCCTGTTTGTTAATTTCAGTTTAGTCTATTTCCCTCAGCTTGTGTTTGAGTCTAAGTCCCAGTCTGTAAGCCTGCTGTTGTTAGCCTGTTTAGTTTAACTTCTTTCTCCCAAGAAGATCTCTGTTTCCCTTCTGTGTTATATTCCTGACTTCAGTCCTATTATACCTTGAATCTCCTTTAATCCCAGCCTACCTGTAACCGAGATTACCCACTTACCAAGTCTCCAATCATCCTCCTTTTCAATTCCCTTATCCCAAACACCTTTCCTCAAATTACCATCATAACATCCCTTATAGGTTAAGAAAGATATCTGTACCCAGTTGAGTGCATATGTTATTCCTTCTTTCATAAGAGTAAGGTACTGATCAGAGTAAGATTCAAAAATTGCTTGCCATCCCCACCCCCTGTATTTCCCTTTTACTGTAAAAGTTATTTTGCACCTCTTTTATGTGATCTAATTTACTCCTTTCTACCTCTTCAACCTTCTCTGAGAGGATCCCTCTTTCTCATCCCTTAATTTTATTTTTTTGCATATCATCCCATTATAGTCAAGTCATATTCATGCTCTCTGTCACTCCTTCTAACTGACCTAATAATGATAAAGTCCTTAGGAGTTACAAGTATCACCCTCTTGTCTTGGAATGTAAACACCTTAACTTTATTGGATTTCTTATGATTTCTCTTTCCTGTTTACCTATTTATGCTTCTCTTTAATCTTGTATTTGAAAGTCAAAATTTCTATTCAGCTCTGACCTTTTCCTCAGGAATGCTTGAAAGTTAAATTATGTTACCCTGACTATAGTTCCATGATATTAAACATTTTTTTTCTGGCTATTTGCATTATTTTATCCTTGAACTAGAAAGCTTTAGAATTTGATTTTTGTATTCCTGGGAGTTTTCTTTTTGAGAGCTTTGTCAGGAAGTAATTGGTAGATTCTTTCAATTTCCATTTTACCAGATGGTTCTAGAATATCTGGGTAGTTTTCCTTAATGATTTATTGAAAGATGATGTGTAGGCTCTATTTTGATCATGACTTTCAAATAGTCTAATAATTCTTAAAAGATCTCTCCTAAATCTATTTTCCAAATCAATTGTTTTTCCAATGAGATTTTTCACATTTTCTTCTATTTTTCCCTTCTTTTGATTTTGCTTTATTATTTCTTGATATTTCATAGAATCATTAGCTTCCACTTGCCCAATTCTAATTTGTAAAGGATTATTTTCTTCAGTGAACTTTTGTACCTCTTTTTCCACTTGGCTACTTCTGCTTTTTAGATGTTCTTCACTTCAGTGGATTTTTGTGGCTCTTTTACTATTTGGCTTATTCTGTTTTTTAAGACGTTATTTTCTTCTGTACTTTTTTGTACCTTGTTTACTTAGGTATTGCCTTTCCTCCCATGATTATCTTGCATTGCTCTCATTTCTTTTCCCAATTTTTCCTCTCTCTCTTATTTGATTTTTAATTAAATTTTTTTTGTTACATGTAGAAACACTTTTTTACTTTTTTTTGCTTTTTAAAATTTGGATTTTTCTTCCTCCTACTACCCCCCCCCCCAGCAATGAATAATCTGATATCAGTTATATGCATATTTTCATGTAATACATATTTCCATATTGCTCATGTCATGATAGAAGACACATATTACACATATAATAGATATTACATGAAGGAAATATAGTAGAAGATGGCATGCTTTAATCCACACATAAATTCCAACAGTTATTTCTTTGGCTATGGATAACATTTTCACTGTGAGTCCCTTGTGGTTATCTTGGAGTCTTACTTTGCTGATAATGGTTTAGTCATTCACAGTTGATCATCATATAACATTTGTGTTACTATGTACAATTTTTATCCTGGTTGCTCACTTTACTTTGTATTAGTTCATATAAGTCTTTCCAGGTTGTTCCTTATGATGCAATAGTATTCCATCACAACCATATACCACAACCTGTTCATCCATTCCCCAAATAGTGGACACCCCCCTCAGTTTCCAATTCTTTTTCACTACAAAAGAGAGCTGCTAAAATATTTTGGTACTGGTAGATCCTTTTTCCTTATCTCCTATCTCTTTGGAATATAGAACCAGTAGTGATATTGCTTGGTCAAAGGATATACATAGTTTTGGGACTTTCTGAGTCTATTTCTATATTGTTCTCCAAAATGGTTGTATCAGTCCACAGTTCCACCAACAGTATATTAGTGTCCCAATTTTCCTACATTACTCCTAACATTTATCATTTTCCTTTTTGGTCATGTTATCCAGTCTGGTAGATGTGAAGTGGTATCTCAGAGTTATTTTAATTTGCATTTCTTTAATCAATATTGATTTGGAGCATTTTTTCATATGACTAAAGACAGTTTTAATTTCTTCTGAGAACTTCCTGTTCATATCCTTTGACCATTTCTGATTCAAGAATGATTTGTATTCTCATAAAACTGATTCAGTTCTCTATATGCTTGGGAAATGAGGTTTTTATCAGAGATATTTGCTACAAATTTTATTTTGAAATTTGTTGCTTACCTTCTAATCTTGATTGCATTTAGTTTTATTTGTAAAAAACTTTTTACATTTAATGTAATCAAAATTATCTATTTAATTTTTTGTATTGTTCTCTATTTTTTTTTGTTATAAATTCTTCCCTTATCCATAAGTCTGACAGGTAAACTTTTCCATGTTCATGTAATTTGTTTATGAGGTCACCCTTTATTTCTAGATCAAATATCCATTTTGACTTTATCCTAATGTATGGTATGAGATGTTGGTTCATACCTAATCTCTGCCATATTTATTTCTAGTTTTCCTAGCAGTTTTTGTTAACTAGTGAGTTCTTTCCCAAAAGTTTGGTTCTTTGGATTTTTTGAACACTAAGTTTCTATGGGCATTAACTGCCATGTTTTGATTACCTAATTCATTCCATTGATCCACCATTCCATTTCTTAGCCAGTACCAGACTGTTTTGCTGTGTATAGTTAGAGAATTTTGTATCTTGGATTTCATCTCCCAGAATTCTTTCCTTGTCCAAAAATTCCTTCCCCTTTCCGTTTATGTGCATATTTACATTATTGTTTATAAGTTCTATAACTCCTCCCTCTCTTTTTTTCTTGCAACCAGACTAAGTTGGTTCCCTCTTTACTCTAGCCATTTTTTTGTTGATAAATCTTATTAAATATAGTATTTGGAGACATTGTGTATTGATTTTGAATCTTACAACTGACTACCACTTTATGGTATAGTTTGAGATCTATTATAACCAGACCTTCTTTCATATTTTTTCATTAATTCCATTAATATTCTTGTTTTTTTGTTCCTCCAGATGAACTTTGTTGTTATTTTTTCTAGTTTTATAAATAATATTTGGATAATTTGATTGGTATAACACTAAACAGGTGAATTAATTTAGGTAGGACTGTCATTTTCACTATATTGGCTCAGCCTATCCATGAGAAATTAATGTTTTGGTCTGACTTTATTTGTATGAAGAGGATCTTGTAAATGTTTTCATATAGTCGCCAGGTTTCTTTTGATAGTTATACCCGAAATAGACAATTTTCTATTGTCTAGAGTTAATTTGAATGGAATTTCTTTTTCTGTCTCTTATTGTTGGATTTTATTGGTGGCGAATAGAAATGCTGATATTTTATATGGATTTATTTTATATCCTATGACTTTACTGAAGTTTTAAATTATTTCTACTAGATTTTTCATGGATTTGCTAGATATACCATCATTTCATCTGCAACAAGTGATACCTTTGTTTCTTCATTGCTTATTTGAATTCCTTCAGTTTCTTTTTCTTACTGCTATATTGAATATTTCTAATACAATATTAAATAAGAGTGGTGATAATGGATATACTTGCTTTAACCTGATCTTATTGAAAAGGGTTTTAGTTTATCCCCAATACAAATAATACTTGCTGTTAAGTTTTAGATAGATGAAATTTATCACTTTAAGGAAGGTTCCATTTATTTCAATGTTTTCTAATATTTTTATGAGGAATTGTACAATTTGGATCTGTTACTCTAAAAACTATGATTCCCAGCAAAACTACTATTCCCACCACCCTAGTCACTTCTTGTTATTACGTACTGACATAGACAGGATATAAATTTGATGGAGTTCCATGTCTAGCCTTTTTCCCCTTCCTGTCACAGTTTTGGTGGAGAGGACATTTTTAGCAGGTAGAAAACTTAGTCATGTGATCCTATTTTGTTAGATAATAAACTTAAAAAAAATAATACTTGAAATTTTCAACTTTAATTTCAACTCTTACATTTTATGGCAACCAAAAGTGGGGTTCAGAAACCCCTAATTCTCTCTGAGTAGATTAGTTTGAAAAGAAACCACATTTCTTCTGCCACAACTTTTCTCCTGCTCCCCTTCCCCTCCCCTGGAAACTCCCTTTGGAGCTGCTGCCTGTTGCTGGAGATCCTGCCTTCTGCTGCTAACTCCCTGGGTGGTCTCAGGTCCCTGCTGCTACTGCTGCTGCTCCTGCTCCTACTACAGCTACTGATGATTGCTGCCAACAAACTGGAAGTCCTTGGAGCCACTCTTCAAACAAGCTAGGAAAGTATAAAATCCCTCTTTCCCTTACATTGCCAACAGCTGAGTGCTTGCTTGCTGCTTACCTTGGAAGCCCAGGTGTGTTTCCCTTAGGCAATTCTTCTTAAATCCCTGTCCAAATGGCAGAGGAAGCAAGCTACTCCCTGGCATTTTACCCCTAGGGGGAAGGGGAAGGAAGGTTACTCTTCCAAGCAGGAAGTAGAATTGCAAGCATGGCCCACTCTATGAAAGAGAAAGACATTACCTATCTCAAACAGCTTCCAGTTTTAGGATGTTTTTTCTTCCTACCATTCCTGGGTGCACTGGTACTTGTAATTAGCTTGCCTGAGATTCAGGGGAGAGATTCATCTCCTCATCCCCGCTTGCTATTCTAACCTGCCCAGCCTCTATAATACATCCAATATGGGATTCCTCCACACTATGTTCAATGAGGAATTCTCCCTCAATATGGGAGATCCTAGAGGTGTGACCAAAAGGAACCTAGATGGATGATGATCCTGGGGAGGGAAAGGAACCTTAAAGAGTCTGGAGGTGGATTTTAAGCCTTTTCAGATTCTATTGTTTTATGGAAGTCTCTGTATCAGAATTGAAAAAAAAGGACTCTTGAATTCAGGGTTTGTATCCTGTCACACACACACACACACACACACACACACACACACACACACACACATATATATATATGTATATATATATTTTTTTTTTTTGCTGATTGCTTGTTTTAAGATTTTATTTTGTTTGTTAAGTTCTGTTACACTATGTCAATTTAAGTTACTGTGTTTTGGCTATTAGTTGTATGTTCTGTTACATTGTCTTTATTTGTGCCTCCCATATGACTGGGACTGAAGAAAATACCATTGTAAAAGTCTAGGAAAAGTTAATGATCTAAAAAAAAATTAAGTTGATTTTAAAAAGCCTTCTGAAGTGAAGTGCCTGTTATATTCCCCACCTCTGCATTTATAAAAATGTAGTGGATGAGATGTAGAAATGTCTCATCCAGAAGGTGGAAAGTTTTTCTAATGGGCATGGTACCTCTAAACATTACCCACCTCTGCATTTATAAAAATCTGAAGTGATTTTCACTATTGTAGTCCTTGCCTCAAAAATATAATGGATGGGGCATATAAAAGATATGCCTTTAGAGCTGTTACAGTCTCATGCCAAAGGAGGGAGCAAACCCAAGGGGTTTGATTACTCCATGATGGGTTATAGTCTTATGTGAGAGGTGGGAAAGTTAGGGACATGGTACCCCTAAATGGCCCCCAAGAGGGAGCATTTCAGCCAAGATCGAAAGCCATGAGCTTCAGTGGCTACCTGCATTGATCAATTTGTCAACACCCTCCTCAAGGGGATTGTATAATTGTCATATTTTTTATAAAAGTTTTTCTTGTTTAAGAGTAATTTTAGGATAAGAAACTTGCTATCTGCCAGAATCTGGGAAGTGAACTGCTTGGAGAAGGTGCCATGGAGATGCCTGCAGAAACCTTAGGCTGCACCAAATGATCCATAATGTACTTTGGGTTGTGGTGAAATTGAACTGTTTGGGGTTGTAACACATTTATTTTGTATGTATATTCTCATGCTGAAGAGGACTGCCCCCAATTGGGTTTTTGCCAATGTTCCTAGCAATCATTGGTTTTGTTCTCTTTCCTGTTTATCCCCAAATTATTGTAATTTATAAATTGGTTATGTTTACAAGATCCACTGGGGAGACTAGTCTTCCAAAGGATCTAAGGGGGGGTTGTGTAATTTGAATCTGTTACCCTAAAAACTATGATTCCCAGTAAAACTACTATTCCCACCACCCTACTCACTTCCTGCTGATGTAGACAGGATATAAATTGGTTGGAGTTTTATGTATAACCTTTTTTTTCCCCTTCCTGTCATGGCTTTGGTGGAGTGGGCATTCTGAGCAGGTAAAACTTAGTCATATGGTTCTATTTTGTCAGATAATAAACTTAAAAAAATAATACTTGAAATATTCAACTTTAATTTTAACTCACAGAATGAATTTTTTCAAAATTTTGTCAAATGCTTTTCCTGTAGCTATTGAAATATTCATGTAGGATCTGTTGATTTTGTTATTGATATGGTCAATTATGCTGATGGTTTTCCTTTACTGAACCATTCCTGTATTTCTGGTATAAACCACACCTGATTGTAGTATATGATTCTTGTGATATAATGTTGTAATTTCCTTCCTAGTATTTTCTTTAAAATTTTTGCATCAATGTCCATTAGGGAGATGGTTCTATAGTTTTCTTTCTCTGTTTTAGCTCTTCCTGGTTTAGGTATCAATATAATATTTGTGTCATAAAAAGAGTTTAGAAGGATTTCTTCTTTCCCTGTTTTTCTAAATTGTTTGTGTAGTATTGGAGTAAGTTGTTTGAATGTTTGGTAGAATTCACTTGTGAATCCATCTGGCCCTGGGACCTTTTCTTAGGAGTTTTTTGATGATTTGTTCAATTTCTTTTTCTGTAATGGAGTTGTTTAGGTATTCTATTTCCTCTTTTGTTAATCTGGGTAGTTTGTATTATCATAAGTATTCATCTATTTCACTTAGGTTATTTGATTTATTGGCATATAGTTGGGCAAAATAACTCCTAATAATTTTCCATTTTCTCCAGAGGTCTATAATATCCAGTTTTTCTAAAATTCTATTCACCTTCTTAACTTCTTTCTTGCTTATTTTTTGGTTGGATTCATCTACTTCTGAGAGAGGAAAGTTGAGATGTGTACTGTTTTGGATGAGAGGAGGAAGGTAATTGGAAACTGGATATTTCTTGGGAATGTTGAAGTAGACTTGAGGAGCTCTCACTTGAAATTTCTGTTAATGGAATATCATTTGTTTTACTTTGTGGAGACAGAGGCAACTTTCTCAATGTTCAAGTCCCCTGCCACCCCCACCAAGATTTCCTAGTGTTAAAGACTGAAAGGATGATAGGCTTAGAGAAGGGAGTGAAATATGTGCCTTAACATGCTGCTTAAAATAGCTATTAAATCTCTAACCAACTTTTATTCTTTTTTTTTGTTGTTAATGCCTACCTTCCCTACCTCATTCTGTGGGTGGGACTATTTGTGTAAACTTTAGGTCATTATTCATTGCACTGTCTGGGTAGAATAAAATAAAAAGGAACTGATTTGGCTCATTGAGAGATTTTAAAGGAGTCTAAAAAGTTGATGGGTTTGACCCTTAGTGTCTGATTTGTGGTCCATGTTATGAGACTTAGGACATGGGGTTCATAAAGTCAGTTGAAGGAAGACATGGAATAAAGTTAGATGGTCTCCATGTGTGTAACAATATAATATCAGTTTTAGAGGCTGTTGAACCTATTAAAAATTCATTAATCCTTATGTTCATCTGAGAGTGATAGTGTCATGCCAGTCACCTTGGAATACTCCTGTATAGGTAGTGAGGAAAAATAAGATGTATCACCTGCAAGTATTGAGTGGTACTACACTATCCAGGGAACTTGGAGCACAGGGAACTAAATTAGTGGCACTGATGAGGGCATGCCAGCTGGTTGAGGGACTCTGAGTGAACATTTATACCAATTTAAAATACACCTTTGGGGTCTGTCATGCCACTGATTCCTTGTGGAAGCAGTGCAGCTTCATTATCACAAATGACAAGCTAATATTCATGCCTAATGCATTGATCATCTCCTTCAAGCTATCTTGCTCCCAGAGATCATCTCTATGATGCTTTTCTTGGCCCATATCCAGATGGCAACTGGATTGCAGAGGAGATGGCCAAATGAACTGTCCTCTGGGGTGCTCAAGAGCCAACAAAAACACTGCTTATGCTATCTGCTAGTCCACCCACATAGTATTCTTCTTTAATCACAAGTCCCAAAATTGACATTTGGGTGACCAGATAAAGTCATTCTACAAGATGGCTGTGGGTCATGCCAGATGGATTCCCCATCTCACCTAAATAATTGCTGTACCTCCTGTGCCAACAACTCCATGCTCAAGGACATATAGGAGCTGAGACCTTTGTACTGTGAGTTTGCTAATAATGGTTTGCCCCTGATATTTATGTAGAGGTCCATTGTGTGATCATCAGCTGCCTTTCTTGTCTTTTTGAGGAAGAAAACTGTGACAAAAGGGAGAAGAAAGTAGGTAGTCC
Organism: Gracilinanus agilis; assembly: GCF_016433145.1. NCBI lineage: Eukaryota > Metazoa > Chordata > Mammalia > Didelphimorphia > Didelphidae > Gracilinanus > Gracilinanus agilis. Next base: position 161,311,267 of record NC_058133.1, on the reverse strand, counting down.
TACCATTTGAACACTTAGAGAATTTTGTTGAATCACCAAAATGTATGCAATGGCCAGTTGAACCTTTGTGTAGAGGCCTTTCCAGTGACATGGGCTACAGCAAACATAGTGGCAAGGTTTCTAATCAAGGACATAATACCAAGATTTGGCCTGCTTGTACTATTGACTGCTACCAAGTACTACATTTCCCCACAGAAATAGCTAATTCTCCAAGTCTTTTAGGAAACTGCATGTTCCTTATCATCCACAATCACTGGGGAGAGTTGAGTGACTAAATAGGGAAGTTAAGACCTTTTTGGGAAAACTATGCCAGGAAACACAGTTAAATTGACCCCATGGGATGGAGGAGCAGTGGATAAAGAGCCAGGCCTGGATATAGGAGGTTCTGGGTTCAAATCTTTTCTCAGACACTTCCTAGCTGTGTGACCTGAGAAAGCCATTTAACCTCCATTTTATAGACCTTACTGCTCTTCTGTCTTGGGACCAATACATAGAAATGATTCTAAGATGAAAGGTAAGGGTTCAAAAAAATAAAATGGCCTCATGCATTTCCCCTTATGTTGTGCCAACACAGAAATCCTAGTAGGTGGGATTATGAATTTGTCATCTTTTGAAATTTACTCTGTGGACCACAGATGCCCCAAGGGATTACAGAGAAAAATGTGGTGCACTGCCTCAAGTTGTGACCCAAGAAAAATGCCCAACCATTCACAGAAAAATCCCCATTTTTATAGGAGAGTTGTGATGTAATAAAGTCTCCCAGAAAGGATTATAACATTGTCCAATAGTGCTGAATAGTTTTACATTGAACACATTCAAGCTTAAGAACATCTTCAAGAAACTGGAGAATAGCTTCACAATGGATACATCAGCAAATCAATATTTTATAGGAATGACCAGGGAGTTAGAGACAGATACAAAGAGGAGAGTGCTTTGGAACTGGGTTCTCTAAGAAGGGCTGAGGGAGGATCATTCAAGTCATCGGGTTTAACCTCCTGTTAGAAGTTTCAGTAGTCCAAATACAAAGATGTCCTAGGACAAAAGGATACTCAATAATTGGTACTTAAGATTTGGTCAGAGTACTTCAGACTCCTGACTGGGGCAATTTCCAGATAGACTACCTTAAAGCTGCAAAGCTTTGGTAAGAATGGGACAGGTGGGGCGGGACACTAAACTTTAAATATTAATAACTTTTCATAACTTGAGAATAACGTATCTATTTCTTACTTCACACAATTCCCATGTGAAGTCTGCTGTGAGTGATCTCAGCTCAGCAGAGGAATCAACCCCTGGTCAGCACCTGGACCCAGTTAAACTGGAAAGAGCTCCTGACATTAATTAATAGTCCTTGTCCACCTTTTGTTTGACCTTGATAATTAGGACCTAATCCTTCACTTGTAATGTATTTGCTTTTCATACTTGATGCCCTGCTTTGCATCCTTGGATTTGGGGAAAGGAGAGCCCAACAGTTATGTATATTCCAAAATGTCCGTCACACCTTTAACTGGATATGTGCATAAGCTACTTTGGCTTAGGGGGGAAGGGATACTCCTGGAGAGTATGGGGTTGGATGTCCAGGACTTATATGACTATTCTTTTGAAATCAATTAGGCAAACTTAAACAAAATGTCAAAATCTATTGCTATAGGCTGGAAAAATTACTTCTCTCACTCATTTACCTTTATTTTTTTTAAACCCTTACCTTCCCTCTTAGAATCAATATACTATATATTGGTTCTAATGCAGAAGAGTGGCAAGTGCTAGGCAATGGGGGTGGGGGTAGGTTAAGTGACTTGCCCAGGGTCACACAGCTAGGAAGTGTCTGAGGCCAGATTTGAACCCAGGACATTCCAACTCTGGGTCTGGCTTTCAATCCAGTGAGCCACCCAGCTGCCCCTAACATATTTATTGCTATTATTTTCAATTTTGTCATTCTTTGTGACCCTATTTTGGGTTTTCTTGGCAAAGATCCTGGAGTGGTTTGCCAGATCCTTCTTCAGCTCATTTTGCAAATGAGGAAACAGAGACAAATAGGGTTAAGTCATTTGGCCAGGGTCATAAGTAAGTTTTTGAAGCTTGATTTTAACTCAGATCTTCCAGGCTCCAGGTTCTGCACCCTATCCACTGTGCCACCTAGCAGACCTTCATTTACCTTTAGCTGGAAAAACACTGCTAATCTTTCGCAGTTCTCAACCTACTTGAGGTTGTCCTATATTGCTTGACCACCAGTGCTATGTGTTATGAGCAAAATGAGACATAGGAGCAGGAAACAGGCTGCCAAATGGGATGTAATTATACCTTCTCCCTGAAACATAATATGACTATTCAGGAAGGGAATGGCCTGAGATCCTGAGATATGGTTTTAAGCCAGGGGGCTGAGTGCACCAAAGTGGATTTTTTTTTTAGGCTAGCACTAGAGAGCTTTTATTTCTTGTGTCACAACAAAGCTTATCATTGGCTTCCTCAACATTAGCAGGTACGATGAGAAATAGGAAGATTTCTTTTCAGCCTACCTTACTTCTACCACTTGTAGAATAAGAATGCAGCTGTGAATATTTTACTTAAATCCATACCCCTTTTTCCTTTTTAAAAGGAAAGTTTAATTTTGATTTTGAAAATCCATTGCTGCCTCACCCCAACCCTTTGATTGGATTAAAAACAAGGCCTGAGGCTTGTCTGGACTGGGGGACAGACACATACATGGTGATGGTTTTCAAGTTCATGTGACCAAACAGCAATTTCAAGCTGCCTGTGAGCCCCTCTTCCCCCATAACCCTGAAGAGCAGAGGGAGGAAGTGCTCACTTTGGATGACTGGACAGAGGGACAGGGCATGCAAAAATGCCCTCGGTTGCTGGGAAGAGGGAGAACGGAGCAGCTCCCTGAGTGCTGGCTCTGCATGTGTGCCAATACTTTGCCAGTGCTGCTCTAGGGGAATGCCAGAAGCCGTATGTCTTCCTTATATTTCAGAAGATGCTTTCTTCTTGTCCCACATGACTCTTGATGTTCTGGAAGATGCTTCCCTCTTGTCCCATGTGACTTCAGGTGTCTGGAATACCAGTCTCTGATCCAAAATGAGGTTGTCTGTCCAATCAGGGAGATGCATAAAAAGTGATGTTATAGGGTTAAAAGTTACTGATCAAGGAAGCTCATGTATTTTTTCTGGCCAAGCAGTGGGAGTGAATGCAGATGCAAGGTGAGCAGTGAGCTCAGGTTATAAGTGATCAGCCATATTACTATTGTTAAAAAGATGATGGGGAGAGAGAGGGGACACACACACTCACTCATAGTCCTCTGTGTGAGTGCTACTGGCAGAAGGGCTATGCCTCTCCCCACCTGACAGGCTCTGCTGGACTGAGCCTGCCAGCTGTCTCCTTTCAACAACTGCCCAGGCAGGGAACCACTGAGAAGTTGTGTGTATTGTCAGCTTCTCTAGTTCCTCAAACCTGGGGTTGGTTTGAATGTTGATATGGGCTATTGGTGCACTGATTGGATAATGCTATGAGTCTGACTGCATGACTATCTTCCCCTTCCCAATGGCTTTAGATATATTCACCACTCAGGAAAGGAACTTCAACCTTTGACTTGGTAATAAACAACTATATTTAATTCTGGTTTAACAGGGTTAGGAATAAGGGAAAGGATGGAGGATCTAGAGATGCTATTGCTAATTATCTAAGTAGATGATCAGACTATAGAGGTTGTTGAATCAGGTAGAGGCTGGAGATTCTTCACCCTCTCACTAACTCTGGCTTGACTTGGCCAGAGCCAAGCCAAAGAATAGGGAAGGCTGTTGATGATCTTCTTGAATGACAGTAGTACTGCTCTCTCTCAGCTTTATTGATGGTAAATATAATAGCTCTCTAGGACTCAGCCAAGGTAGTTGAATTGCATATATAGGGCCTACCCTCCCTCTCTTGATCCTCCCATCTCCCAAGATTGCTCCAGAATGAGCTGTCTTGTGCTGTGCATGATGAGTATTTATAGAGTTGGCTCCAACTGACTTTTGGCCCTGGCTCATGGCACCTGGGTACATTCTGAGGTCTCCAAATGATGATCTTGTCACTCAAAGTGATATCCATCTTGTCCCAGAAATTCATTATAACACTATGTGCCTTTTTTTCTCTGATCCATTTTGACTGTTTAATAAATAATTATAAATTAATATACATTCTCTAGACAGTTTTAATCATGACACAGCTATACAAGTTTCTGTCACTTATCTCCTTTTAAGGGAAGAACCTGAATTTGACTTTTTTGTCCTTCAATTTAGTACTTTTAGCACTCTTCAATAAAATGAATGGATTTTTTAGAAATTTGTGTTAATGAATCCATTGGCACCGTGGAGGAACTGAGTACAGAAGTTTATGCTCTTTAGTCTCTAGCCTCACAGAAGAGACTAGTTCTGAATTACCTCCTAGCATAGAGGGGAGAGATATATGTCTTCATATGTCAGGAGTGCTTCACATGGGTTCCTCAAAATACCCGTAACATTGATGCTCATCTAGCCTTGATACAAAGACCTAGGATGAGTTCCAGAAATATATAAAGATATCTGGAAGATCCTGGTCCCCATGCTCCCTGATCTCTTGTGGAAGAAATATTGGTGTTTCTTCATAGGGATTGTGTGTTGTTTATGCTGACAGCCTCTTCTCTGGACTAAGGAACTGTTCCAAGGACCTAACCCTCAGTTACAGCTGAGATGAAGATGAAACATTTGAGTATAGATGAGTAAGAAAGTTCCAATTATGGTGCTATACCACCAATCAGCGTACCTCTGCCCTTAACACAAGTTATTTACTCCTCAAAATGAGTGACCAAACATCTGCTTGCTGATATGATGTTCTAATAAAATCCTTTTGGTTTTCTTTTCCTTGGTTTGCTTCATTGTCCAAGGCAAAGCCTGAACTGATATTCCTTTTTAACAGACTGAAGTCTTCCTTCCCCAGGGGTCCACCCCTGTGAAGAGAATAAGCTTCTTTGCCATCTAGATCACAGAATCACTGGTAGAGGTCCCAAGAAGCTTGGTATTAGATGAGTAAGAATTTTCTACCTGTACAAGAGGAGGAGACAAAAAACATGTCAGTCTTAAGATAGAGTCAGGGAACTATAATATCATAAAAAGAAAGATAGAACTGACCAAGTATCTGTTTTAACCTAAGATCCTTTTCCTCTCCAAGAAGGGGACCTAGTATTCATCTTTGTAGTTATTGTTCAATCATATCAATCCTATCCGACTTTGTGACCCTATTTGGGATTTTCTTGGTAAAGATAATTAGAGTTTTGTCATTTGGTTTGTCATTTCTTTCTCCAATTCATTGTATAGATGAGGAAAACATCATTATGATGTGCAAGTCCACAGTCCTAGGCAATAAATCAGAAGAATTTTGTCCTCTCCTAGATCTCACCTATCTTCTTGGCTATTTCTTAAAAGGGGCATGTAGGGATTAAGCCTTAAAGCAGAATAAGAGGAATGAGGTGGTATATAGCAGGTGACCTTGCTATATACCTGAAAGGAAGGGTCTGACTCACAGTTCCTGCATTTCCTATCTCTCCTGTTACCACTATCTTGAGACCATGAGGTGGGAATAGAGGAGGTGTTCCTTGGCCTCCTCTTATAAATTTCAAGTATGGTGCCACTGGGGAGCCTTCTAGGGATCAGCAGCAATAGCAAAACATTCACACAAAACTATAAGCATTTCTTAATAACTGTATCATGCACTATGCTAACTACTAAGAATATAAAGAAATATAAAAACAATTCCTGCCCTCAAGATGCTTACAGTCTAATGTGGGGAAGGACAACTAGCAAATGATGGTGCATAAACAAGCTATGGGCAGAATAAACTGAAAGGAATCCCAGAGGGAGGGCCTAAGTATTAAGGAGGAATAGGAAAGAGTATATGGAGAAGGTGGGTTTTAGCTGAAACTCGAAGGAAGCCAGGAAAGCCTGGAGGTAGAGGTGAGGAGGGAGGACAGTCCAGTGTTGTGTGAGTAAGATCAGTGTCACTGGATTGTAGAGTACAGTCTAAGACCAAAAAGGTAGGAGAGGGACAGCTTAGGAAGTTCTTTAAAAGCCAAAGGATTTTATATTTGATCCTTAAAGCAACAGGGAGCCACTGGTGTTTACTGAGTAGGGAAATGACATAAGATCCCATCACATATGAGAATAGGGAATCTTAGGTGGGGAAGTGTAGGTGGGTGTCAGTGTGTCTAGAGGGTTTCTTGTCAAAGGCTACTGAAACAGCTTTTAGAGCAAGGAGGAAGTCACTGTTGCATTCAAGATTTATCCTTTTGGGACTAAATCAGAATTGCTCCTGAGGGACACACAGAGAGAAGACTCCAGGGGTGGGTGGAATCAGCTGCCTTCCTCTGGTTTGATGGGAAACTCCAGACAGAAGGACCTTAGAACCCTCTGGGCCAGCCTGAAAGAAGGCAAGAGGTCAAAGTGAAATCCAATTAGAATTATACTTACTGTGTGAGGTTTCTGTACTGTGTAATAAATTGTATTCAAGGATTCTTCCTTCTGAGGATTGGAGATAATTTCCTGTAAAAGATTATCATAAGTCACTGTCCTTAGACTAGATTGGAAAATAGCCTCTACTTTCCCCTCATCTCTTTCCTTGTCCCTTCCTAGGCTTCATGTTCACCAGGTAGCCATCCTCCAGACCTCAGATCAAGGCTCATTTCTACCCAGTGCATTACCTCAGTGTAGGGGCAGGATCAGCAGAATCAGGTTGGGAAAGAGCGGAAAGGCTGGATCAGGTTGGGGAAGAATGAATAGCAGTTAGGTTGGGCCCAGGGGTGACAGTTAAAAGCACTGCTCTGGTCAGTCAAGACGTAGTTGTAAGAGGGACCTACTCTTTCCATTTATTTCTTCAATATTAGGGAGATCAGAGATTATGATGCATTCTGAAGAACAAAAATAGAAACTTGGTTCCTCCTCGTCCTTTTAGTCTTGACCCAAATTTATTTGAAAGGCAACTTGGAGGGATTATGAAGGTGGAGGATGGAAAATGATCTTTATAACCCACCTGGACATAGCACCTTTGCATTTTGGCTAAATGGAGTACCTGGAACGTGTTTAAAGGACATACACTCATGTCCATTTGTTAGAAGTTGAAATATTTTTTCTAACTAAGTTAGATCAGGGACCTTGAACCTAGCAAATAGCAAGACTGGTTCAAAAAGACAGACTTAAAGATACTGGAGAGTATGTCTACCTGCCTGATTGGCTGATTCTAGGGATTTAATTCACAAAAGACTTGAAATATCTCCAGGGGCTATCAAGCTAAAAAGTTGGCAGCTTCTTTCTTCTGGAGGAAGGAGATAGTGAAAAAAGCAGTAGATTTGAAGCCTGAGAACCTGTGTTCATGTCTTCCAGTACTGCTCCTTATTACAAGTGAAATATTGGGCAAGTTCCTTCCCTTTTCTGAATGAGGAAGTTGAACTATGTGACCTCTTTGATTCCTTTCTCATCTGAATGTATTATTGTGAGGAGGGAAGAAGGAGGAAGCCCTGAGAGGGCTTTCAGTGACTCTGGACCTCAAAGGATTTAGCATTTGGAGGAGCAAGAAATAACTAAATTCTCAATCCATACATCATGTTTTGTAAAATTTCTACTAATTTAGACTTTCCTTAGTGTTAATTCTAAGACAGAAGGTAATTTTAAAAAAATTCTGGAAAAACTTAGAAGTCTTTCAAGCATAACACTTACTAGTTCTAAAATTATGGGGGAAAACACTGAATTTCTCTGACTTTGTTTCTTTATTTGTAAAATGAGCATAATATCTGCATCATCTCTCTCATCTCTCTTCACTGATACATCTCAATTCTTCTGAAAGGCCTGTACAAACCTGTTACCTTTGTTTTAATACTGGAGTTGGTACTTGATTTCCCCCTCCCCCCGCCACTGGAATTGCCTTTTATCTGCTCTGTATATATCATGTATGTACTTGGTAATCTGCTTATTATTTCCTCCATTGGAATGTGAGCTCCCTGAGAGCAGGGATAATGTATTGGTTTTTGTGTTTGACAGTGCTTTCCATAAAATAAATTAATGGTTATTGACCAACTCAAAGGCTCCACCCTCATTTTTCTTTCTTTCTTTTTTTTTTTTGGCAATGATAAATATCTGTTTTTTAAATCTTTTTTTAATTTGAAGATATTTTATTTTCCCAATTACATGTAATAACAATTTTCAACATATGTTTTCTAAAATTATAAGATCCAAATTGTTTCCTTCCCTTCTTTCCATCCTCTTTCTGAGATGGTAAGCAATTTGATCTTGGTTATACATGTATTATCATGAAAAATCATACTTCCACATTGATCATTATTGTAATATAATACTCATATAAAATCAAAACCCCCAAATAAAATCATAAATAAACTAATGTAAAAATAGTATGTTTTGGTCTGCATTCTGACTCTAACAGTTCTTTCTCTGGAGAGGGATAACATTCTTTGTCATAAGTCAATTCTTCAAAATTGTCTTGGATCATTGTATTTATGAGAGTAGCTGGGTCTTTCACACATCCCCATCTCTTTCCCCAAATATCCTGAGATGCTATATTTGTGACCACAGGTGCCATTAGTAGTTCACTGTCTCATACCTAGGAAGCTATGGCCCTGATTTATTTGTTAGATGAACTACCAGACTGGTAGTCTGGTTCTGATGTTTTTCTGATTCATTTGTGAAAGTAGAGAAAAAATTTGCATGGAGTTGGGAGGACCAAGTCTTCAAGAATTTGAATAAAATTTTTTTAAATATTTTATATTTTTCCATGTCACTATAGCTTTCTTTCATCTCATTTTAAAGTTAGTCTTCACCTTATACTGTCTTCAGAATTCTTCTGAAACTCTTCAGATCATAAATAATCCTTTATCTGATCTGAGGTCTCATATGGGAAAAGGATTGCATTTGCTCTGCTTCCCTCTAAAGAGTAGAACTAGGAACATTGAGTGGAAATTGCGTAGTAGAATTTAATCTGATATGAGGAAAAATTTCTTAATTATTACAGGTATTTGAAATTGAAATGGTTTATTATTCGGAGAGGTAATGAGTAGTTCTCACTCATTGGAGATCAAGCAAAATCTCAATGACCATTTGTCAAATGTGCTTTAGAGGAACTTCTGATGCTTAGGGGGCAGCTGTGGCATCCATGTTTCTGAGAGGGGTTCAAGCTGCAACACAGAATTCCATAGTGCCCCCCAGACCTCTAAGGGAGGGGGCAGTTAAGGGCAGTTGGAGTCCTGGCATAAAAGCCAGGTCACCCCTCTTGCAAGGGTCCTGACTCTTGGCTCTTGACTCTGGGCACATACACACACGGTGTAGCTATTGGGGCTGAGACATTCAGTCACTGACAGCCAGTGGCTGCTTTATTTTGATAGCTATTAGCCCTTAACTGCCCCCTCCCTTAGAGTTCTGTGGGGGGCACTATGGAATTCTGTGTTGCAGCTTGAACCCCTCTCAGAAACATGGATGCCACACAGCTAAGTGGTGAGGTGGCTAGAAAGCTGGGCCTGGAATCAGGAAAACCTGAATTCAAATTTGACCTCAGATATTTAATAGCTATGTGACCCTGGGCAAATCACTTGATCCCATTTGCCTCAGTTACTTCATTTTTAAAATGAACTGGAGGAGAAAATGGTAAACCATCCTATGATTTTTACCAAGAAAATACCAAATGGGGTCATGAAGTTGGACATGACTAAAATGACTCAACAACAACAAAAGTTAGGTAGCACAGTGGTTAGAGTTCTGGGCCTGGAGCAGGAAGACCTGAATTAAAATTTGGTGTCAAATATTCATATGTATATGTGTATATATATATATATATATATATCCCACTTATTGTCTGTTTGCCCCATTTTCTTCATCTATAAAATGGAGATAATAATAGCATCTACCTCATGGGTTGTGGTGAGAACCAAATGAGATAATGTTTGAAAATGCTTAGCACAAGACCTAGTATATTGTAAGCACTATATAAATGTTAGATATTATTATAATGTTAGAAAAGTATACTTAGAGAGATCCTAAAGTTTACAACTCTGAGATGCTAGGTCATTTTCTGGCCTCTAGTTATTCAATTGCAGGTCCAGACCAGAACCATATAGCCAGAATGAGTCTTAGAGATAGCTTATTCTCCTTGACCCTCAGCTTCTTCATTTAATCTCTTTCTCCATAAGAAAAAACAATTTCTGAGAGTGAAATGACGTGTCTGAGGAAGAGATAAGTTTTGAACTCAGGTTTCTATACTCACAGGCAACTTAAAAAAAAGCTGTATAAAAGAGCCAATCATCCACCTCACTCATGCTGGTCCTTTATGGAAAAAAAAAATCAGGGTAAGCTTACTTTGGGTATGACAATTTCATCATAGACTCGATTATCTGCAGGTGTAGTTGTGTCCTTTTTGGTGTTGCCCTGGGTAACGAATGAAGAATCAGCATCTACAAAATACCAAATTTGCAGAATTATAGCATGTTAGAGCCTGATGGGGACCTTAGAGACAGTCCAATGTTTCTTCACTTTTTTCAGATATGGGAATTAGTGCCCACTGAAGGAAGATGATTTCTCCAAGGCTAAGCAAGTTGTTAGTGGCAGATCTCCTGGGTCCTTGTCCCATACCTACTGTATTATGTTTCTTCTCCCACCTTGCCACTGTGGGTGCTCAGTCCAGCCCTGACCCTTCATGGAGCCACAAGAGAGACTACCTTCTACTACCTACTCCCCTTCAGGGTTTCCTGAAGAGTTGGCTCAGGTTTTCAGTGCCCTCAATTCACTGAAGATTTTTTTCCTCTGGTCCGAGGGGATGAGTGAACAGCCTTGAGAGAGATCGCCTCAACTTTCCTTGTTAAGACCTTGCGGGTAAGTGAAGTTTGGGAACTGTTGTGACAACTATGACAACTTTTTCTTCTACTGAATTATTTTGTGAGTTATTATTCCACATGGGGATGTATTATCTTCTTTCTGAGACTAGTACTCCTCAAGGTAAGGGATCATATCTTGCATATCTTAATCCCATAAAGCAGAATCCTAGTGCAGGGCACATAATAAAGAATTCATTAACTTATTGTGGGTAGATTAAATAGGTTCAGACAGTTGAGTTTCCCATTGGATAGAAGTATTCTGAGCCATGGCTCTAAATTGATTAATCCATACCTCACACTCCTAGACTAATAGATAAATCCTGATATTCACAAAAGAGATGAAGCTAAGGGAGAAATGGAGACAACTATGAGAGCAATGGAGTTCTTAGGGATATCCCATAGTAACTTTGTTTTGGAAAGAACATAGAATCACTGGGGTAAGTGTTGGACTATCATTTCCTGACTTTTATCCCCAACCAACTCATATGCTTGGCCATCAGTCCTCCCAGTGTTTAAATTAATAGCACATTTACTTATTAAATTAATACTTATGAAGCACTTTAATGCTAGTAATCTTGTGAGTTAGGTAGTGTATTAATGCCCACATTTTAAAGATGAAAAAACTGAGGCCTAGAGCCTCTGGCTAAATGCCAGAGCTGGAATTCAAACCCAAGTTTTCTGACTCTGAGACCAGAAATCTTTTCAGTATGGTACATTATACCACATTGACCTGAGGGAATAATTCAGCATACCAAGAGAAGTTCAAAGTGGACACATGATTTAGGGTGATACCAAAAGCAAATCAGGGGTGCATAGGAAAAAAACACCTTTCAGGTCTATGAATAGGGGAAGCAAGAGACAGAGTATCACAGAAATTAAAATGGATACATTTAATTGCATGAAATTAAAAAAAGCTTTACACAAACAAAACCAGTGAAACAAGAAATAGAAGGAAAGAATGAACTTTTTTTAACAGCAAATATCTCTGATAAAGGTTTCATTTCTCAAATACATAGGGAATTGAGCCAAATTTATAAAAATTAGAATTATTTCTCAGTTGATAAATGGTCAAAGGATATGAACCGGCAGTTTTTAGAAGTCAAAGCTATCAATAATCATATGATAAAATATCCCAAATCATTCATAATTAGAGAAATGCAAATTAAAACAACTCTGAGGTACCACCTCATACCTATCAGATTGGCTAACATGATACAAAAGGAAAATAAAAAATTCTGCTTGGGACATGGAAAAATTCAGCCACTAATTAACTGATGATGGAGCCGTGAGATGATCCAACCATTTTGGAGACAATTTGGAACAATGCTTAAAGGTGTAAAAGTGAAATTTGGGGATGCCATCTAAAAGTGTATATATTTCTATGGACATGGGAAATGTATCAAAACTACATTTCCCGTGATCCAACATGGTCCAACTAGTTTCCGTTTCCGGGTCTTTGGGGCATGGGGAGGCCTACGTCAATGCAGAGAGGGTTTAAAATCTCCTGGGTTAGGAGGGAGTGGCCTCTTTGCGAGTAGGCCATGGCCAGGAAACAGGAGACAGTAATGGAGGCGGCAGTTTTGAATGCTTACAAGCGCGTGGTCTGATAACTTTATCTATAAACATGGCTTTAATTAAAATACTAATTTATATATTTATACCAGCCTTTATCATTTTTCATATTAATAAGGACAATAAAACTGTGCATAACTTTTGACCCAGCAATACCGCTACTAGAATCCCAAAGAGAGCAAAGTAAAAGGAAAGGGACCTATGTTTGCTTACATTTTTTAAAACAGAAGTTCTCTTTGCAGTGACAAAGAATTGGAAATGGGGGTGGTGGTGGAATCCATCAACTGGGGAATGGTAAAGCAATTTATGGTATATTATTGTGATTTAATACAATTAAAAAATAACTCTTGTCTTCTGTTTTAGTATCGATTTTAAGACAGAAGAGCAGCAAGGGCTAGATAATCAGGGTTAAGTGACTTGACTGGGGTCATGGCTAGGAAGTGTCAGAGACCAGATTTGAATCTCAGTCCTCCCAACTCCAGGTCTGGTGCTCTATCCACTGTGCTCCCTAGCTGCCCTGATGTAATGCTCTTGTGCATAAGAAATAATGAAGAGGATGGTTTCAGAAAAATCTGAGAAGTCTTGTGTAAATTGAAACAAAGTGAAATAAGTAGAACAAGGAGAACATTGTACACAATAACAGCAATGTTCTCCTTGTTCTGCTTGTTCAATTTACACAATTTACACCTGGGAAAGACTCTGACCAATATAATGATCCAAGATAATTCTGGATGAAAAATGCTATCCAGCTCCAGAGAGAGTTGATGACCTCTGAGTTTAGATTGAAATATTTTATCTCATTTTTATTTATTTATTTTTTGCTTCTCTAATCTGTCCCTGCAACATAGCTATTATGGAAATGTTTTGCATGACTTCACAAGTAAAATGAATATTATTTTGCTTGCTTTCTCAATAGGAAGGGGATGGGCTAAAGAAAAGGGGAAAATTGGGAACTAAAAATAAAAAAGGAAAGTAAAAAAGGAATGGAACAGATGAAAATCATTGGAAGGGGATAAGGGGCAGAATAGCATTTTATAACTAGATGATAAAATTATATGGGGAAACTGAGGAATGAAAGAGGGAAAAAAATGGTGAAGAGCATCTAGGTAAATATGATTAGAAGCAGAACAGACTGTAGACTACCTGGACAGAAAGAGAAAATAGACGAGAAGTTCAAGAAGTGAATCACAAACCTGGCACTTGTTATGAGTGAGATTAGATTAGCTAGTTATTAGGAATTTAAGTTGTACCTAGCAGGAAGGAGCTGGAGCTGGGAATTCCAGGCTGGAATGAAGGAGGAGGAAGTGTGTCTGTGCCCTGAATGTGGACTCCATTAGTGGTGGGCAAAACTGTTGCCAGCCTGGGAGCACTCAGAGTAAAAGGACATCTTGCATCCTGATTTCTCCTGGGATCCTGTGTGGTGTGGTATCTAGCAAAAGGACAAGAATCTACAGTGCCAAAGGAAGAAGGAGAAGTTTGAAACCTGGTGGACAGTGCTTCAAGCAAAACCCTCACAACCTGGTACCTGAGATCATCTTGACTCCTGGCATCCAGAGATCATCAGTGGATTGCAGTGAGAATCCCAAAGCCACAAAGTCCTAGCTGTACTCAAGCCCGGCAGGTTCCAGGTTTGAGGCAGAAACCCAGAGACTCCATTTACAGCTCCTTGGGCCCTGTTAGTTTAGATCATTTAGATAGTGTAGTAGAATAAGTCCTTCCCTGTCCCTGTGGAGTTTTGTTATTAGGTGTTAAGGTTTAAGAGTAGACATTCCTATCCCTCCTTTAGTTGTTCCTAAATAAACCCAGTTTCATCCTGTTACCTTGTCAGTTGAATTTAAGGCCTCTGGCCAGAGTGACAGTTGGCTGTTATTTTTCACTTGGGAGTGACTTAGCTGTACAAGTCTTCAGTGTTCAGTTTTAGTCTCTCTTACATCCCAGAGTGTGTTCCCACAAACCCCTTAGTTAATTTATAATATCCCTGGTGACCCCATTACCTCACTTATATTTTCCTACACACTGAAGTGTGACATAATAATAATGGAGGACTTCAGTTTTTCCAAAAACATGCTTGGTCTTTCAGAAAAGCAGGATATCTCAATTTTCAGACTTTCTTTCATGTTAATTCTATTCTTTAAAGATTAGAAAACCAATGAGAGGAACAGCTACTCTTTACCTGGTTCTTATTATTAATAAGGAGAAATTGGTTGTTGAAACAGAAATGATAGCAACATTAGGGAAGAGAAAACTGACCACTTCATATTAGAATTTGTGATAGAGGAGAAGAAATTTAGGCCTAGTCAGAAATGGAGAAAATCTAGTATAACCTAGATTTTAGAAGAATATATTCCAAAGCATTCAGAGAAAGAATAGGTATTCTCTCATAGCCTAAAATTCTATAGGGAAATTCAGCCCAAGAGGGCTCTTAAGATTAAAATTTTGAAGTGGAAGAATTCTAATGAGAGCTGTGGATACACAGGAAATTTGTTGACTAATTTACATTTTGAAAAGATTCAGAGATGTAAGAAAACTGGAAAAGTATAAAAAGTATGAGGGGTTTTAGGTAGAGTATTTTATATTTTACCTTGGAGCCACTGAATTTTATTAGTTTGGGTGGTATAGGAGGCTGACAATCCAAACTATACTTTAAGGAAGATAACTTTGGGAACTGAGTGGAAAATGGATTGAAGTAGGGAAGAAACTTTAGGAAGGAAGACCAATTAGCAATTAGGCTATTTAGTAGTCCAGATGATGAAGGTCTATACAAAAATGTGGTGGTTGTGTGAATAGGGAGAAAGGGACATATATAAGAAATGTAGTAAAGAATAGCACCATAAGATCTACAGAATGAATATGTACAAGTGAAGGATTGAGGATGACATTGAAGTTATGAACCTAGGTGTTTGGGAATATGGTAGTGCTCTCAAGAAAGATTAGAGCTGGACTTATAGATTTTGAAATCCCTTTTGTAGAGATTACAGTTGAATTCATGAGAACTGGTGAGATTATCAAGTGAAATATTAGAGAGGGAAAAAGATAAGAGGACTTAGTGTAGAGGACTTGGAGGGCACCCAAGGTTAGTGAGTATGACCTGGGTGAAGATAGAGCAAAGAAGACTGTGGAGTGGTCAGGGAGGTAGGATGAAAAACAAGAGAGAGCTATGTCATGAAAATCTAGTAGGAAGAGTTAAGGAATAGAGGCTTTATGTGATTGAGGGAAAATATTATTTTAAAAAATCAAGGAAAGGGGGATGGTCAAAGATTACAGAGAGGTCAAGAGGGTTGTTTTGTTGTTTTTTAGTTACATCCAACTTTTTTTGTGAACCTATTTGGGGTTTTCTTGGCAAAGATTTTGGAATGGCTTGCTCTCTCCTTTTCTAGCTCATTGAACAGATGAAGAAACTGAGGCAAACTGGTGTAAACCACAAAACTATTATCACCCAGCTGCCCTAAGAAGGTTGAAAGTAGAAAAAAAGACAATGAGATTGGGCAGTTAAGAAATCATTGGTAATTATAAAAAGGACAGTTTGAGTAGAATGTCAGAACCACCTTGTGGAAATGCAGAGAGCTTAGAAGAAGCAGAAGCAGTTTTTTCAAGGAGTGTAGCTGAGAGGGGAATGAGAAATTTAGACCAATAGGTAGGAAGGGATAACTGGATCAAATAAAGGTTTTCATAGCAAAAGTATTTACTCAAATGGCATAGCAGGAGCAGTAGTTAAAGCATTTCCCCCAAAACCTGTGGCACAATTTCCCATAAATACACACATAATTCATGGGGAATGAGGGAAATAGTGGGCTTGAATTTAAAGTACAGTGACAACGTATCAAATGTTTAGGGAACAGACATGGTCATGGCAATTCAGAAATCTGAAATTGCATGGCCTCAATGTTCATTTTCATCTTGTCCAGAGAATTTTCTGGAATGTCAATGCAAGTAGTAGAGTTCATAATGAAAAGATTGCTCCTTTGCTTAGCTGGGCTGGCTCCTTATAGAACAAAGTATTTTAGGTGAATGGGTTACTTAACCATGTTGAGCAAGTTATATAACTGGTGCTCGCATCTCATAGGATTGGACCAAATGGACCATTGACATTGCCAGCTGTGCCAGTCTGGACTCCATACCTGCTTTACTCCTGGGCTGCTGCTGAACTAGGCAGAAAAGATTACTCAGCTTTTGGATTCTTCTTGGTATCCAGTCTCTCTGCTGGATAGATAAGTCCACAAGACTCCAGTCTTCATCATCTCCAAGTTCTTTCTCAGCTGAGTGCTAATAGCATTGTTTTCAACTGTAATACAGTGCTCTTCTTAGCAGGAACAATGACACAGCCCAGAATTTCCAGAAGACCTCTCATCTTCGACATCTTCAGAACCTAAGCTTTCAGCTTTGTCACTTCTAGACGAGAAATGGAGAAGGTCTCGATTTTCCCATTTAAGAATTCTTACTAATTCAGATATGGATTCCCTAAATAAGGAATTTTACCTTTACTCAGTGTTCAGGGCAATCAATCTTTCTATAATTCCTTTTGGGTCTTGTGTAAAAGAAGAGATTTGTGTTCTGAGGCAAATACATTGTCTCACTGGTCTTTTCATATGCAGTTGAACTATTCAAGGTTCAAATCCTTTCTAAAATATATGATGTTTTCTTTGCTTTTAAAAGGCCTTCCCTGTATATTTCAATATTTGTTTTTGTCTCTTTTAACCTTATAATTTCTACTGGGGAGATACTCAGTAGGACTGAATGATTATTATTATGACTAAATATTACTAAAGTGAACAACTGGAAAAGGAGGAAGTGATCAAAATGAACTAGATAAGAAGAGTTCATGTCAGACTAACTCCTGACTCATGTGTCACACGCACTTGACTTATAATGAGCAGGTTGTTAGTTAACCTCAAGGATCTTTAGTTATGCCTTCTTCATCTTGTACTTGGAAAGCATTTTTTTTAATGTAAGATTTCATATTTGGCTCTACTAAGTTTCATTTTATTAGATTAAGCCCAATGTTCTAACTAGATTACATTAAGAGAGGCAGTGCCCAGGATTAGGGAGGCAAAAATCCTGTTGTGCTCACCTTAGTGCAGCTCTGAATTATTTCCTTCAGTTTTGGTTATTGAATTTCAGGAAGACCACTGACAAGCTGGAGGATGTCCTAAGTGTGTGGAGGTGGTGGCCAAGATAATGAAAGGTCTTTGGGTCAGGTCAAAGGAGGCACTAAGAATGGTTAACTTGCAAAAGAGAAGACTTGGAGGGGAGCTGAACCTAACAGTTGCTATTAAATGTTTGAAGGTGTATTGTTTGCAAAAGGGATTAGAAATTCTCTTTGGCTCCAGAGAACAGAACCAATAGCAATGGGTGGAGGCTACAGAGAGGCAGATTTTGATTAGATATAAGGAAAAACATCCTAACAAAAGTAGAAGTATCTAAAAATGAAATGGGCAAAAGGGGCTGTACAGGAGATCTCGAAGCAAAGATTGGAAGTCCATGTGTCAAGTATGTTGTAGGGTATATTCTCACTTAGGTTGTACTAGAAAACCTTTGAAATAGCTTCTAGTTCTTAGATTCAGTGACTGTGATCCTTTGACTAGGTAATAAGTGTGGGAACCAAAACACTTATGGAGCAACTCCCTCCCCATCTCTTTCCTCTACCACCTAAATAATTAGAGTTAAAGATTAGCATTATAAGAATATAATACTAATATGTACATACTACCTTTTATGAATCTAGATGATTGAGCCAATATTTTGATATTTTCTTGTCATTTCTATTGTTCTCACAGAGATAAGAATGTTGCAAGGCCATAACTAAGAGCTACATACTTTATTTTATCTCTTCATGCATGAAATAGTTACCTTGCACTGAACTTCCTTCACTTAATTTTATGCAATAGGTTAGTTGGAAATATTTGTAAGGAGAATTTACTTCGCTGATAGTGAAAATGTGAGTTAATTTGCTTTTCCCTGACATGACCTGTAATAGCAATGAAATTTCCTTTTGACTTGTGTTGGTTTTTAAAAAAAATTTAGGATATTTTCCCATGGTTACATGATTCATGATTTCCCAACTTTCCCCTTCCCCCTCCTGCAGCTGACAAGCAATTCCACTGGGTTATACATGTATCATTGTTCACAACTTATTTCCATATTATTCATATTTGCAATAGAGTGATCTTTTAACATCAAAACCTGAATTATATCCCCATCGAACTATGTGATTGATCAAATGTTTTTCTTCTGCATTTGTACTCCCACAGTTCTTTCTCTAGATGTGGATAATAGCATTCTTTCTCCTAAGTTCCTCTGGATTGACCTGGGTCATTGCATTGCTGCTAGCAGAGAAGTCCATTACATTTGATTGTGCCGCAACGTATCAGTCTTTGTGTATAATGTTCTCCTGGTTCTGCTCTTTTCCCTCTGCATCAGTTCTTGGAGGTCTTTTCAGTTCACGTGGAATTCCTCCAGTTCATTATTCCTTTCAGCACAATAGTATTCCATCACCAACAGATACCACAATTTGTTCAGCCATTCCCCAATCCATGGACACCCCCTCATTTTCCAATTTTTTGCCACCACAAAGAGCGCAGCTATGAATATTTTTCCCTATTATCTCTTTGGGGGTACAAACCCAGTAGTGGTATGGCTGGATCAAAGGGCAGGCAGTCATTTAAAGCCCTTTGGGCACAATTCCCAATTGCTCTCCAGAATGGTTGGATCAATTCACAACTCTACCAGCAATGTATTAGCATCCCAATTTTGTTACATCCCCTCCAACATTAAATTGTGTTGTGAGTTGTAGGTTTTCCCTGTGACATTAGTAAATTCTTTCCAGCTCAGCGGTAATGTGTATGAAAATGTAAAATGAGACGAATATAAGATATCCTTTTTAGAAAGATTGGGGAAGGGAAGCAGCAATGTGGGAGGGCATAAATCCCCAGAGCCTAAGAATCCCTCTGCACTAATCCTCTCAAGGAAACCCAAATTTAAACCAAGGAAGAAGAGAATATATTTCTTTTTCTAATTTTCCAGAATCCCATACCTTTTTTTTTCTTGTATCGTAGACAAAAACATATTACAGTTGAAATCGATATTACCAGGAATGACACCAGTATAAACCAGAGATTAGAGGAGCCTGGCATTCCTGAAAGAAGAAGAGAAAACAAATAGCAGGGGAAACTTCTTGGATTTAAAAAAATCAGACTTTTCATTGATCAGACCTAGCGGCTAAATGGGCTCCCTTGAATCTAGGTTCTTTACCAAGGCCACATCCTACCCTAAGGTCCAAGAGAGGTTCACTCTAGGGACATTGGGGATATAATCTCTGATAGAGATTGTGATTTTGCTCTCCTGGAAATCTAGATTACAGATTCTTAATCTTTAGTCTTAATGCTAATCATATCACTCTTTCATTCAAAAATCTTCAGCCACTCCCTATTACCTACTAAGTAAAATTTAAAATCCTTTACCTGGCCTTCTTGATTCTCTATAATCTGTTTCACCTCCTCACTTGGTAAAATTTACCTCAATGTGGTCCCTTTCTTTGTATTATAATCTCTGCCAAACTGGGCAATTCTTCACTTTATGAATATTCCTTATGCTTTCATACTATTTTCCCATTATTTTTCAGCCTATGATGCCTTCTTTCTTCCTCCTCCTGATAAGCAGCATTATGTAGTAGTGGATAAAGTGGCATGTTTGGAATCATTAGGACCTGAGTTCAAATTCTATCTCTGAGCTTAACCAATTACCAAACCTCTTCCCTATGGCCACTAGGACTAAAACTACCTACTCCCAAGGTGGGAAAAAATCAAAGCAATATTCAAGACTATGCCATTGCTTACTAGGAAGGATGTGATAATTCACTGTCTTTCTTTCTCTCCGTATGCCTGTGTTTCAAGGTCAGAGGATGAATAGGCTAAAATTTCCATATTCTAATATTCTACTCATTTCACAGCTGCCATATGGGTCCCATTATATTTTTCTTATGTATACTCCATCTTGGTGATATCAACTTCCATGGCCTCAATTATTATTTTCATGCAGATGCCTTTCAAACTTCTATTTCTAGTCTTTATTTCTTACCTAAGGTCTAGACCCTTACCACCAGCTGTCTGCTGAACATTCCCTGGATTAACCTGAAGCATATTTAATTCAATGCTCTCGACAGAAATTATTGTTATTATCACTAAACTCATCCTTCAAATTTTCATTTTTGTCAAGGGCACCATCAATCTGCCAGCCACCCAAGTCCCCAAATTAGAGGAATCTTTGATTCATTCCTCTTCCTCATTCTGCTATAGCTAGTCATTTGACAAATTTTGTAGATTCTATCTTTACAACATCTCTTATATTTTTTCTCCTTCTCTGGACCACCCTCACCATTAAGGAACTTAACACCTCTTACCTGGACTTGGATAAGGGCTTTTAAAATCATCTCCCTTCTTCCAAGTTCTCTCCTCTCCAGTTGCTAAACACAATCGACAAAGCAATATTTCTGTAACCTGGGTCTGACCAGGTCACATTGCACCTACCCCCTCAGAGCCTCTCAGTAGATGCTAGGATAAAATGCAAAACACTTAGTCTTGCATTTAAAGCTCTTCACAATTTGATTCCAGTTTACCTTTCCAGATATATGGCATTGCCTCTCATATACACTATATTTCAGTCCCAAATTGAGCTATTTGCTATCCTCTAAACTTGAGATTGCACAGAGATTTCCTATCTTCCATTAATCTTCCCCAACCCATCTGTAAATAATAGGGTTCCCACTCAGACTTTAAGGGTATTTTGCTTTATACTTCTTTAATAATATACTTGTCATATAATATGATATATGATATATATATATATTTATATAGCTTCTGAGGCCTACTTTCTATAACTGATCATGATGTTTCCTGAGACTTGAGAAGGATCAGATAATTACCTGCACAGAAATCTGGAACAAGTATGAATTGAGAGTTGCTGCTGACAGGGTTTGTGGCCATGCAGGTATAATTTTTGGGAACATCTTGAGATGTCTGGAAGATGAAAAGCCTAGATTTCCCATTGGAGTCATCTGTTTGTTCTCCCAGAGGGATCCACTCATACTTCACAGCTTCTCCATTCTCCACAGAGCACGTCAGAGTGATGTTACAGGTTTTGTTCTCAGAGGCTATGTAACTCAGGGTAATTTTTGGCTGTTCCAATCGTCCTATGAGTTGGAACAATACAAGGCATAAAAGAATGACTCTATAATAAAACTACTTTCTTTACAAACTTTAATTTTTCCAATTTTAAACTCTTTAGAAGTCAAATTTAAGAAATACCTTTGCTAAAGTAGCCTGAATCCAAGGCAGGCAGATGAAAACTTGGGAGTCATTTTCATCAAAATGGTAATGAATGAAGTTGCCAAGTAGGAAAAGTATAATCAAGAAGAGGACCAAGAATAGAATTTTGGGGAACATCCATATTGAAAGATGAATAACAAGAAGAGTCACTGAAGAGAGAAGGAGCATTTAGGGAAGTAAGAGAAAAACTGACAAAATATGTTGTCTTTGAAGTCAAGGAAAGAGAACATATTCAATAAGAGAAAATTTTAGAATCATAGAAATGATCAACAACATTATATGTTGCAGAGTGTTCAAGGAGGAAGAAGACTGAAAAAAGCCATGGAATCTGCCACTTATAGGGTCAGTGAAAACCCTAAGGTGGTTTTAATAGAGGCATTAGGGTTTGAGCTGTTATAGAGAGTTGAGAAGGTAAGTAGCAAAAAAGAGGCATTGCATATAGACAGCATTTTTCAAAATTTCAGCAGCAAAGGTGGGAGAATAATGGGATATTAACTGGAAAAGTTAAGGACTGTTGTTTTTTAAAAGTTTAGGGAGATATAAGCCTGTTTGTAGGCAAATGGGAAGTACCAGTAGTGAGAGATGTGAGGGTAAATACTGGACTTGATGAAGGTAAGACCCATGTCTTCTCTCACACTCTCTAGTATAATGCCAAGGCCTCTTACTGATAGTCACCTAATGATTTAGGGAACCCTTGATTGAAAACTTCAGTATTCTTTTGAAGAGTCATTTGGAAAATAACCCAGTTGAACATGACAGAACTAAATCAGGAAACCCCATTTCTTTTCCTAGCTTTGCCACTATGTATGTAACCTTAGGCAAATCACCTCACTTCTTTGGGTCACAGTTTGTTGGATGAAAAATGAGGGGTTGGACTAGAGGATCTCTGGACTCTTTTAGCCCAAACATTCTATGAGTCCACAATCATACTCTTACTATAGACTTTCAGGGTGTAGTTCTTGGTGACGGTGGTGGCAGTTGCAGAAGTCTTGAGATTTATATCTGCTCTGTATGGTCCAGCATCCTCCATCTTCAGATGATTGATCTGTAAGTCGTAAGTTTTGGATGAGACATTTAATCGTCCATTATAGTTTTGATGGGTTATAATGATATTGACTGATGTTCCTTCTGTTGTCACAACAGCTACAGGTGTACGGGAAGACCAGTTAATGTTCGCAATTTTCATTTCAGCTGGAATGTCTGCAGGTAGAATAGCTGACTCTCCCAGAATCCCTGTCACTACAAGTGGGGCATTGTTCTCTCTGGAAGCTGTTGACCCTGCAGAAGCAGAAGGAAAATTGTAATAGCAACTAATTTTGATTTATATCCATAGCACTTCTTGAGCACCATAGTCCATGATTTTGGACAGGTTTTCTGGATGCCAGTATAAAGCAAATGAGAAGTCTTAGAAGATGGTGGTTCCCCTAGTCATTGGAGATCTTCAAATAGATATTTGATTACTACTTTAGGAGGAAGTTGAGGGGCAATTTGTTTGGTTCTATGTTTATTCTATGAACTTTGAGATTTTGTGATTCTTCTTAGCCCCATCTTCTTTAATCATTTGAGGAGGGCCTCTGTTGTGGAATTGTTCTCTAACCCTCCCTTTTCTAGGAGTATTTTGATGTAGGGGATTCTGACAATTTTCTATAAAGAAATGTATATGATACAAGTGTATCAAATACAGTGCACATTTATTGGTGGGAGAATTCATTCCATCTTCTCAGACATAGACCATCTATAATTGAGCAGATAAATTTTACAGTGGGTTGAAATTCAAAATTAAGTGGATTGTTCTGTTTCAATAATTAGTAAACATCAGTAGTGGACTTTGAATCCATATTTTCCTGATTCTATTTTCAGTATATTTTCTCTCTGTGACTCTGACTCTGACTCTGTCTTTATATATATATGTATTTGCCACACAAATTTGGAAGTTATTGTTCACTTCATAGAAGTATACCTGATAAGATTCATGCAACTGTTCAGTTAGCCGAGACAGTAGACCTACCTCAGGATTTGGGGTTTATATCCCCTTCAAGTGATTGGTAAATTTTGAAAAGGCAGGAAGAGTGGAAGGAAGAGAGATTCTGAAGTCAGAAGCTTAGATTCAAATTCCACTTTTGATTCCTACTATCTCTATGATATTGGGCAAGTCACTTAACCTCCCTGGTTCTCAATTTCTTAATTTGTAAAATGGGAGGCTCAGTTAAAATTGTATCTTCTGCTCACCCTGGCCATTTCCCTTTTTAGCTAATATAATAACTAAACTTGTTTGTAAGTAGTATAAGATAACAATTGTAGGAAGTAAGATTGCAAAAGGGAACCCAGAATTTATTTACTGATTGTCCCATAAATTAAGGAACCATAAAAGTCACTTGTAAACTGTCATAAATTTAGGAAAGTATAGGAACCATTGGAACCTGTCTCAAAAATTAACTAAGGCCCCATATTGAGACTATGTGCTAAATTAGGCAGCTAGACCTTACTGTGAGGTCCCTTTTGTTCTGCTAAATGCTCATGGTCTGTAAGCCTGGGATTAGTTCCAACATGCAAAGTAAGAATAACAGAACACCAGCAAAGTGTTTGCTAACTTTGGGATGATGTGTATATTCTAATGAAGCAACCCTAAGATGACATGGATAAAATTAATCCATCTTCTACTAACAAAATCCTATAAAAATGAGATTATTGAGCCTCTCCTCTCCATAACCCCAAACATTGCTCCATCTGATACATGTCCATGCTGCCTTAGGGATCCCACTCTGATGTTTGGTTGTGTGACTCAATTTCTATACCCCTCCTCCTTCTCACCATTTTCTTTTCTACATTGCCTCCTTCCCTCCATCACCTCATTCCCTGACCCCATGCCATCTGTCTCCATATTTTCTTTTCCATTTGACTCTTTACTCTCTGTGAATTATTAATATGTGAATGAAGCACATTACTCTCTGCTTGTTTCCATTGTGGTCTTTCCTGCTGAGTATTTAAATAAACAAGTATGGCTGCTCCTTCCTTGATCCAGAGAGAATCCCTAGCAATCCTATTCCCTTAGTCATACATAGGGACATCAGGACTGAGACTAAAAACTATTCAATGCTGCACCTACCTGAAAGAGCTAGATATGATAAATTCATGGGTACAAAACAAGGATGGATAGCTGAACCTTATATTCTCTCCCATGAGATCCACCCCCCCGCCTTTAATCCATGTTATAATAAATGAATCAATGATTCTATAAATTAATTGGTAATTCAGAGACTTTGAGTAATATTTCTGAGGTTCTTTCTAGTTTGATGATCTTAAAAATACTAAACTCTAGTTTTTAAAATTATGAGAGAGGCAGTCTGTCCTAATGGAGCAAGGGGCCAGTCTTGAGGTCAGGGTGTTATGGGACCCAGAAATAGAAGGGGAAATGGAGCAGGACACAGGAAATCCAGAGGTTCAGGGGACAAATCAAAGACTTCTCTAAGTTCAAGAACTGCTCTGGCCAGAGAAGACCATCTCTATTAAATAAACACCAATGAACAAATAAAGATGGTATTTATGTTCCATACTTTTGAGATCTGCATGTATCCTGATAAATATCTTTAAAAAAACCTCTTCCCTTCCACCTTAGAATCAATACTTTGCATGGTTCTAAGGCAGGAGAGTGGTAAGGGCTGTAAAAGTGAAATTTGGGAGATGTCATCTTTAAGTATATATATATATATGTATTTTCTATGGACATTATTCAAACTACATTTCCCGTGGTCCAACGGGTTTCCGGTTCCGGTTCTTTGGGCATGGGGACACCTACATATCCACGCAGGGAAGAGTTTATAATCTCCTGGGTTAGGGGGGAGTGGTCTCTTGGCCAGCAGACTCGGGAGGAGACAGGAGACAATAATGGCGAGGGCGGCGATTTTGAATTCTTACAAGCGCGTGGTCTAATAACTTTATCTATCAGCATGGCTTTAATTAAAATACTAATTTATATTATCATTTCAGTCATAATTATTTTTCATATTGTAATCTATAATGTAAAGTTTAAATTCTTTTGAGAATAATTTCAGGATAAGGATCCTACCATCTCCCCAGAATCCAGACGACGAACTTGTTTGGTGAAGACACCACAAAGATGTCTGAAAAGCCTTCACTGTACCATGAAGACCAAATTTTGAACTTTGGGGTGCAGTTGATTGAACTATGGGGAGTTGAAATTGAGTTGTATATATTGTTTTAATTGTACACTGTTATACCAATAGGGGACTGCCCCCAAATTGGTTTTTTGTCAATGCGGCTAATTTTAACCATTTGTTCATCTATTTCTTTTATCCCCAAATTCCTGAAAATTTTAGAAGTTGTCTATTTTTACAGGTCCAGCGAAGAAAAAGGGCTAACCTTTTTTTTCCTGGACCTCACGGGGAATTGTAAAAGTGAAATTTGGGAGATGTCATCTTTAAGTATATATATGTATTTTCTATTTTCTATTATCAAACTACATTTCCCGTGGTCCAACGGGTTTCTGGTTCTGATTCTTTGGGCGTGGGGACACCTACGTCTCCACGCAGGGAAGAGTTTATAATCTCCTGGGTTAGGGGGGAGTGGTCTCTTGGCCAGCAGACTCGGGAGGAGACAGGAGACAATAATGGCGAGGGCGGCGGTTTTGAATTCTTACAAGCGCGTGGTCTAATAACTTTATCTATCAGCATGGCTTTAATTAAAATACTAATTTATATTATTATTTCAGTCATAATTATTTTTCATATTTATAGGGCTAGGCAATGGGGGTTAAGTGACTTGCCCAGGGTCACACAGCTAGGAAGTATCTGAGGCCAGATTTGAACCCAGGACCTCCCATCTCTCGGCCTGGCTCTCAATCCACTGAGTCTCCCAGCTGCCACCATAAACAACTTTTTCAAACACAGACCCCTTCCCCCAAAGTCACCTCCCTTTGAAGTCACGTCAACCACAGGCTCCTTCACCCTAGGTTTCTGTCATTTAACCAGTTCTCCTGTCAAACCATATAAGTTCCTTCCTTTTGTATTTTGGAGAGGAAGACTTTCACCTGCAAGCTGCATCCTGGCCATCAATCTCACTAATGGATCTTTTAGAATTTATTGGGGGTAATTCCTTAGGTGTGGACTCCTTGCAAATCAGGATTGCTCTCATCCCATAATAAAGAGAATCTGGATCCACATCCTACTTCTAACATATCATGGTTGTGAAATCTTGGGTATGCCACTTAAACTACCAGTGCCTCAAACAACTCACTTAGGTTTTAATTTCAGAACCATTGCTTGTCTGCATGAGTAGATGGAGTTTCCTTATTGGGAATTTCCTGTATGGATGAAGTCATATTTCTACACAAAAAATTATAAAATTTCAACTTACACATAATTTGTTTCATGGAATATAACTATTATGTAAAATGAACTGTCTCTGTCTTTTCAGGCTAATGATTGAGAGCTAATTGTTTGTTACTGGTAAGGCATTTTTAGGACTTTTTGAGACTCTCCTTGGAGTTTTCTTGGCAAAGACCTTGGAGTGTTTTGCCATTTCCTTCTTCAGATCGTTTTACAAATGAGAAAACTGAGGCAAATAGGGTTAAGTGACTCACCCAGGGTCAGGTTGCTATTAAGTGTCCCAGGAGGCCTGGAACTCTTTCCTACTGCACCACCTAGCTGCCTCCTTGCTGGAATTTCAGATAAAGGAGGAGTGCTTCCAACAGTTAGTTAAATTTCTGCTCAACTAGAACCTTCTTGAAAGATTGCAAGAAGTACTTTGATGTGAAAGAGAGGACAAGGGCAAGAGAAATTCAAAGAAATGATTTTGGAAATTCTTTATTTCCAACAAAAACTCCTTATTTATAGGAAGAGGGAAGCAGACTGTGCTTTCAAAGTAGTTTGTTAGGGCAAGAAAGTTTGCCATTAGTAATTCCATACTCCTCTTTCTCTGACTTTTCTGCTCTCTTGGGGTTTCTTTTTTCATCTTTGCTTCAGAGACCTCATACGCTCATCTGTTATCAAGCTCTCTCATCTTTAAGTCATATGAAACCCTACTTTCTTTAGATCTCATTCACAATACTATATAAATAAACAATATAATTTAGTGTAGTATTTCTTTCAGGGGCTTTTGAGCTTCAGCAGAGTTTAAAACCTTAAACTAGAGGAATAACTCACAAATGGTGGAATGGGAGATATTTCTTTGGTAAGAGTGACATCTTGGGAAGCCAAGGAGCCATTCTGGTGATCCTGAATTCGTAGCTTATGGGAAGCAGCTTGTTCTAGATACTTATTAAGCTGGTCATGTGCCATGGGTACCAAAAAAGAAGGATACAAAGATCCTAAGGGTGTCTGAAACACTGTGTTCCTTCAACTCCAACATTTACTAAGTACCTACTGCATGAAGAGTGCTAGATTAAGTGCTGAAGGAGATATGAAATTTAGATGAAACAGAATTCCTTCCCTTCTAGTACTTCTATTCTGTAGAGTGCTAAAAAAGTAGTGTAGATAACTCTCATTCATGGGAAGACCATAAGATAGTTGCAAAGAAAGTGCTATTTGAGGTCCTGGAGTTGAGGGGTGGCATGGAGAAGAATCCTTACAGAGAATGCAGACCAGGCCAGGCCTTAAGGAGAAAGTAGCATTTAATGGTAGGATTTCAACAGACAGAGGAAGATTCTGAAGAATGGAGAATTATGTGAAGAAAATTATTGAGATGGTAGAGCATGGGATCTATACAGGCAATAACAAACTATCCAGTTTGATTAGAATGCATATTATGTAGAGGGAAATAATATACAATAAGACTGGAAGTATTTTGG
This sequence comes from Gracilinanus agilis, assembly GCF_016433145.1. Classification (NCBI taxonomy): domain Eukaryota; kingdom Metazoa; phylum Chordata; class Mammalia; order Didelphimorphia; family Didelphidae; genus Gracilinanus; species Gracilinanus agilis. The sequence continues at coordinate 161,282,697 of NC_058133.1, read as the reverse complement.
TAGTACCAAATTGTGTACGTCTTAAATTCTAGACAGAGGAGATGGACCTTTAGTTTGTAGGCAAGCAGGAGTCATGCAGATTTTGTAGCAGAGGAATGACATGCCCAGATTGATACAGAAGATCTTACATTGGCATGAAGGAAGGAGAGAGAGATGAAGCCAAAAAAAACCTGTGTTGAGTCTAACAGGTCTTCCCTGGATCCAGTTAGCTACTTGCTTGGCTGTCTTCTTTACATCCTTGGTCCTAATCTTTATTTTAAGCCTCCACTTATAATGAACATCCACCTACAGGCCTAGCACTGACTTATTATGTAGGGATCCTCCAGATGAGGGATCCCTTGGTGATGTGCTTTCCCTAAGGAAACTGGAAAGTGGCAAATGAAAACATTCCAAAGGAGCTGAAGAGACCAAGATCCTCCCTGGCTAAGTTGAAACTTGGGAAAGATCAGTGCTCACTTTTCTTACATTAGTTTTCATTCAAGGGCTCTGCCCCTGGCCGACCATGTGAACTTGGGATGATAACATAATTTTCTGACCTTGTTTCACTTCAGTGAGTCGGTAAACATTTATTAAACATCTATACTTATTTTACTTATTAAATGCTAATTACTTACACTGTGAGGAGGCGAAGAAAGATAACTATGACTCCCATTTCTTTAGCTTTAATCTTTACAAAGCACTTGCCCTACATTGACTCAGTAAAGGAGACAATAAGTAATATTAACTCCATTTGACAAATGAGGAAATCGAGTCCCTGGGAGGTAAGGGACTTGTCCAAAATCACAAAATGAATAAATGATGGAATGAAGATTCATAGGGTTTAATGATTGAGAACTGAAACCAGGGGCCTTAGAGAATATCTCACTTTAATACTTCAAATCCAGTGTTTTTTTTTTTTTATTATGCTAGGCTACCTCATCTCCTTCTAGGGGATCCTCATGCTCATCAATGTGCTGTCTCTTGTCTTATACTTGTATTTCCTCACTTAAATCTTATAAAGGAGACAAAAAGAGACGTGTGTGTGTCTTTCTGTAAGTGTGTATGTCTATTCCAACAAGGGTTAACAAGGTATCCTAGTAGGCATCCTGAAACCCACCAGATAACTGGAGTATTCCCATTCTTATTCCATGACAACAATTGGTATTAATTAGCATTCCATTGATAGTTCTCATAGCATACCATAATTAATATTTCATTCTGTTTCTATAGCTCAGAATTATTTTCCTATCCTGACATATTCCCTTGGAATAAAAATGGACATTTCATTCCAATAATATTATCTTGTTTCCAATGTTCATAGCAAATCAGTATTTTCCTTGCATCTCCTAAAATAAATTTAAAGCAATTCCTCTATTCCATTTAGACCAGTAATGGCTTCTGGCTTACTTGACTTTTCTTTTTCATTGTTAGTAACATTTGGTAAAAAAGCAAGTGGAATACAAAAGGACAATGAAGTAGAAAATCACAATAGTTCAAGGCAACTAGGTGAATCAGGGGGCCTGGAGTCAAGAAGACCTGATTTCAAATCTAACCTCAGACATTTGCTAACTGTGTGACCTGACTAGGCTATTTAACCTCTGACTGCCTCAGTTTTATCAACTGTAAAATGGATATAATAACAGCATCTGCCTTCCAGGATTGTTGTGAGGATCAAATAAGTTAATATTTATAAAATACTTCACAAAGTCCCTGGCATATAGTATGTGTTTAACAAACAATTGTTTCCTTTCTTTCTTCTAGCACTTCCCTATCATCTCCCACATAGGGGCATCCATAATTTTGAAGTTCAGTTCAGACATTAAGCCAAGAGAAATGAGAATGAATTCACTTTTAGGCAATAATTGTAGCACCTTCAAAGTTAATGCCATCCTTTTGAGGAAAACCCAAGTGTTCTGATCTGTTTGGATCTGACTAGCCAGGCAAAGAGAAGTGATTCCAAGGCTGAGGTTCTAAGCTTTCTAGGGGAGTGGTGGCCCCAGTACTGGTGGTTCAGAGAAGATGATGGTACAGCTCCCAGAGTTTGTAGATCTGGAGAACATGGAGACAAAAAATATGCTTTGGCCAGTCAGTATAAAAAAAAGACCAAATGTCTCTACCTGGGCAGCTTGGTAACTAAAAGGAGTTTTTTGGAATCTAGAACCTTAAGAACTATTTCATATGAACTAGCATGGCTGAGGTCCCTAGTTGCTAGAGGGATTTGAGATATATGGGGAACTTGAGGTAGGGGAACAGAAAGGATATACCCTTCAAGGCACTCTTAAGTACAAGATTGTTTCTCTTCATTTGTTAAATTGGTACAATGATTTGGGATGCCAGATGACATTGACATTGGCACATAGCTGACTTTTTGTCCATAGGCATGGACTAGAATAGAAAGGTTTCATATTTCTATAGGTGACTGATCATAGAGAGCAAAGGAAGAAAATTAAAACATGAGATAAAAAAGGGGTTCTTCCTAAGGAGTAGGTGTATATAGGGATATCAATGGTTTTAAAGTTACTGAGTGAACCACAATGGATGAAGCCAAGCTGGTTAATCAAATATACTTCACTGACTCATTCACCTTTAAAGCCTGGAATGGAATTGTAGGTTTACTACGTTTATTGTCTCCAGTACTTCCAAGGACAAAGGGAAGACTCTGAACAGGCACATCTGTTTGGTTATCCCATTATTCTTGTTGTGGGTCATGGCATAAAGTCAGTAAGAATGAAACCATCACAGTAAGATTTCCAACACTAATCACATTTATGAGTCTTGTAGGATCATTGATAGTCTTCTATTGGAAGTGTTATAAACAAAAGGGATCCTAGGGAGATATAGAGATATAATGATGTTGAATGTGTCTATCTGTATTCTCCTTAGCTACAGATTATGCACAAGATAAGTAAGAAATAATAAGCAGAAAGTTAAAACAAGTCTGGGGTACCACTTCATACTTATCAGCTTGGCTAAAATGACAGAATAGGAAAATGATAAATAGAGGGGATGTAGGAAACTTGAAACACTAATGGACTGTTGGTGGAGTTGTAAATGGATCCAACCATTTTGGAGAGCAATTTGGAATTATGCCCAAAGGGCTATAAAAGTGTGCATACCTCTTATCCAGCAATACCACTAGTACGTCTGTACCCCAAAGAGATTTTTAAAAGTGGAAGGAGGAGGGTTGGGAAAGGGATTCTTTGTACAAAAATATTTATAGCAGCTCTTTTTGTGAAGGCAGAGAATTGAGATGATATCCATCAGTTGGGGAATGGCTGAATAAGTTTTGTTGTATGATTGTAATGGAACACTATCATACTATGAAAAATGATTAGCAGGATGATTTCAGAAAAACTTGGAAAGATTTATATGAACTGATGCAAAATAAAGTGAGCAGAATCAGGAAAATGTTGAACACAGTAAAAGCAATATTATACAATGATCAGGTGTGAATGGCTTAACTATGATCAGTATAATGATCCAAGATTACTCCATGATGAAAAGTGCTATCTACCACCAGAGAAAAAATAGATGGAATCTGAATGCAGACTGAAGCATATCATTTTCATTTGATTTTCTTCATTCTTTTCTTTTTGAAATGTCTTCTTCCACAACATGATGAAAATGGGAATATATTTTACATGCTAGTACATGTATAACACATCAAATTGCTTACTGTCTTAGGGAGGGGAGAGGAAAGTGAGGGAGAGAGAGAAATTGGAACTCGAATTATTAGAAAATGAATGCTAGATGTTGTTTTTATATGTAGTGGGGGAAAATAAAATATTACTGAACTTAAAAGCTTTTTAAAAATTAGAATAATAATTGCATTACTTCTCAGTGATATTTTAAGATAAGAAGAAACAATACCTGTAAAGCATTTTAAATACTTTAAATCATGATATGAATATTTTTTAAATTATTTTTTATTTTAATTTTTCCCCATTAAATTTTTTTCAGTTAACTGTAGAAATAATTTTTGACAATTGTTCTCTGACATTTTAGAAAACAGATTTTCTCCCTCTATACCCTGCTCCCCTCCCTGAGGTGGTGAATAGTTTGATATAGGTTATCCTTTTACTTTCATGTTTCTATATTGCTCATGTCATGATAGAAGACATATCACGTATATAACAGATTATTGAAATTGGAAGAACTAAATAAAGCTCAGGAAATAACAAGCACATAAAGTCCTGAATCTTGAGGAATTATCTCCCACACTCTAGGAATCCTAGGACTCTAGCAGAAAGCTAACAATTAACTCTATTTGGCCCAGCAAACTTTTTTTTAATAAGCAAAGGAGAAATAACCCAACTATTGATACCTATTATGGGAGCAGAGAAGACCTGGGTTCAAACTCAGAGGACAGTGAAGTAAAAATACCTACTTCAAAAATAGTAAAGAAATAAAATAAATGGCCCCAAGCTCAAAAAGAGATTTTTGAAGAGCTTTAAGAAGCCCTCAAAAACCAAATGAGAGAGATTGAGGAAAAATTAGTAAGAGCAATTTTATAAAATCAAGAAAATTATGAAAGAAAGATCACCCAGATGGAAAAAGAGGTCCAGAAATGCACAGAACAAAATAATTCATGAATAGAATTGGACAAGGAGAAGCTAACAACTTCTGAAGACAACAAGAATTAATTTAGCAAAATCAAAAGGATCAAATAATAGAAGAGAATATGAAACATCTTATTACAAAAACAATTTACCTGGAAATTTCCTCAGACTCTCAAAAAGTCATCATGAAAAAAAGAGCAAAAGAAATTCAAGAACTAGAGGGTAAAAGAGAAATTGAAAGAATTCACCACTGCAAAGAAACCCCAAGATAAAAACACACAGGAACACCATCATTGCCAAATTCCTTAGCTCCCAGGTTAAGGAGATAGTACTACAAGCAAAAAGAAAAAAAACAATTTAAATACTATGGAATTATACACAGAATAACATAAGATAGCACTTTCAGCATTAAGAGAACAAGAGGGATGGAACACATTATTTTGGAGAACAAAGGAACTGCGTTTACTACCCAGAACAACATACTCAGCAAAGCTAAGCACAATTACATGAGGGAAAAAATGGACATTTAGTGAAGAAGTCTTAACTATTCTTGAGGGAAAACCCAGAACTCAGTCAAAAATTTGATCTGTAAGAAACATAAAGAGGTAAATATGAAATATCAATTATAAATGACCCAAAAGGTCAAATTGTTTACTTCTTATATAGGAAAATGTCATCTATAACCCTTAAGAATGACATCATTATCTGGGTAGTTTGAAAGGGCATATACAGATACAAGACTTGAGGTTGAGTTTAATACAAATGGAATGAGCTAAAAATAATTTTAAAAAATGTAAGAAGAGGTAAAATGGAAAAATTATCTCATATAAAAGTGGGATGAATTGAAGAACTGTCACAAAGAAGGGGAGGAAGGGTAGAGGGCTAGTAGTACTAGAGCCCTACTCTCATCAGATGTGGGTTAAAGAGGGAACAATATATACAATAAAAGTATTCTTAATGTACAGAGACACAGTAGGGAAAGGAGATAGGATAAGGGAGGGACCAAGTAAGGAAAGAGAAAGTAGATTAAGGGAAAAGATGGCAAGGGGATGAAAAAAGGGAGGGATACATAGAAGAGAGTACATATCAAGAAATAGGGTGGTAAGGCTGAAGATAAGAGAAGGACTCTTAGGACAAGATAAAAGAGGGATTTTAAAAAGTCAAACTCATATCAAGAAATAGAGGGGCAGCGATGGAAGGATAAGAAAGGGGCTTTTCAAAAGGTGGGTAGAATAAGAGCTAAAAGGTTAGGGGGGAGGGAGAAGAGAGGGACCTTTAGCAGGGTATGCTAATTTAGAATTAGTAGGGCAAAGAGAAGGAATAAGGGAAGGCTTCTAAGAAGGAGTGCAAATCAGAGAGGTGGTACACAGAAGAAATTGAACATCTGAGGAGGGATATGGCAAGAAGAGAGGAAAAGGAGAAACAATGAGGAAAAACTGAATGGAGGAAATGCACAATTGGTAATTATGATTGAATGTGAATGGGATGAATTCAGTCAAAATGAAAATGGACAGCAGAATGGATCAAAACCCCAAATCTGACAATATATTGTTTACAAGAAACATAGTTAAAATGGGAGATACCCATAAAGTAAAAATAAAGACCTGCAGAAGAATATATTATTCTTCAGCTGATAAAAAAAATCTCCAAAAAACAAAAAAATAGGGGCAGCTATCATGATTTCTGGCAAAGTTAAAGCTAAAGTAGATATGACTTAAAATGATAAATAGAAGAACTATATTATGTCAAAAAAGTATCACATAGTGATAATGAAGCATTAGTGATATTAAACCTATATGCCTCAAATATAGCATCCAAGTTTTTAAAGGAAAAACTAGTTGAATTACATATAGAAATAGACAACAAAACAATAATTGTGTGGAACTTCAAAGAAAGAAAGAAAGAAAGAAAGAAAGAAAGAAAGAAAGAAAGAAAGAGAGAGAGAGAGAGAGAGAGAGAGAGAGAGAGAGAGAGAGAGAGAGAGGGAGGGAGGGAGGGAGGGAGGAAGGAAGGAAGGA
>NC_058133.1:161234267-161275829 GCF_016433145.1 Gracilinanus agilis | reverse complement strand
AAGGAAGGAAGAAAGGAAGGAAGAAAAGAAGGAAGTAAGGAAGGAAGAAAGAAAGGAAGAAAGGAAGAAGGAAAAAAGAAAGGAAGGAAGAAAGGAAAGAAGGAAGAAAGAAAGGTCACAGAGACGAATAGAATCTTAGATAACTTAAATATGACAGATAACTGAAGAGAATTGAATGGGAACAGAAAGGAATATACTTCTTTTCAGTAGTACAGTAATACATGGTAACTTTGCAAAAAATGACCACATATTGGGGCACAAAAACATACTTTTTAAATGTATAAAAGCAGAAATATTAAATACATCATTTTTTAAGAATAATACATTAAAATTGTAATAATAAGAGATAATGGAAATACAACCTAAAATTTGATATGAGACTAAATTGCTTAATCTTAATGAATGAGTGGGTTAAAGAATAAATCATAGAAACAATAAATTTCATTAAGGAGAATAACAATAATGAGACAATATATCAAAATCTATGAAATACAGCAAAATCAATAGTTAGGGAAACATTTATATCTCTTAATGCTTATATTGATAAAATAGAAAAAAGAAAACCAAATCACTAGCATTAAAGGTGAATAAAATTAAGATGAAATTTAAGTAATTATTAGGAATTACTTTGCTCAATTATATGCAAACAATTTTAACAATGTAAGTGAAATGGAAGGATACTTACAAAAATTAACTGCCTAGTCCAGTGATGGGCAAACTATTTCCCTCAGGCCAGACACAGGCCATAGTTTGCCCATCACTGCCTTAAGCAACTCTCAGTGATGGGAAAACTACGGCCTAGATCTGGCCCACGGGGAATAGTTTGCCCATCACTGGCCCAGACTATCAGAGGAGGAAACAATGTTTAAATAAACCTATTTAGAAAAAGAAATTGAACAGGCCATCAATATACTTCTTAAGGAAAAAGCACCAGGGCAGCTGGGTGGCTCAGTGGATTGAGAACCAGGCCTAGAGATGGGAAGTCCTAGGTTCAAATCTGGCCTAGCTGAGTGACCCTGGGCAAGTCACTTAACCCCCATTGCCTAGCCTTTACTGCTCTTCTGCATTGGAACCAATACTACGTATTGATTCCTAGACAGAAGGTAAGAGTTTAAAAAAAAATTTAAAAAGATAAAAGCACCAGGATCAGATGGATTTATAAGTGAATTCTACTGACTCAGATGGCAAAATAGAGACAGGGAAAGCTCAAACTGCTCTGAGAATCTTTTCCAACTTTAAACTAATGCTTTAAAATAATTTTTAGAGTAACATAACCAACAAGGGGATGGAGTGAAGCAAGTTTCTCTGCAGAAAACATATTGAAAGGAAGGCAGAGATGCTCTGGTTCACTGAAGTGAGAGAGAAGCATAAGGCCACACAGACTGTGGTAAGGAATACTGCACAAACCAATAGCAATGCCCATCTCCACCCCACATCTACTATTCCAGATTCTGAAGTGGGCCTAAGCCAACTTTGAGCCCCAAGACCCTGCCTGAGCCAATAGCGGAGTGCCCCACACTCACTCTTTGAAGTTCCAAGCTCCAGTGCAAGTCTTCCGTGATGCCCCAAGCCCTAATGCAAGGTAATCCTCAGTGCACATGCCCACAGTGAGGCTCTGAGCCCCTGTTCAAGTCCAGGGTGAGGTCCCAAGCCTCATTACAAGGTAGTCTCCAGTTTATCTGTAAGCCCAGAGTGAGGCCTGCAGTCCCTTCTGAAGCCTGAAGTTAGACCCTGAGCACAAGGTAGCTCATAATGCTCTGAGCTCTCCAAACCATCATCAGTCATAGAGGGGAGACTGAATCAGCAATAGGGAGTGGCTTTCAGAGCTCTTAGTCCACAGGCCATCATATCTTGGAAGTACTGAAACTTGCAGAAAACCAGAAGTAGAACACATGATAGCAACAAGGAAAAACTGAAGTTTGAGTGTCCTATCTTTCCTGAGAGCAGACTCCACCTTTAAGACAGAAGTAAAAGTCAAGAAAAAGGCTGGGGAAAATGAGCAAAAATGTAAAAAGACCCTAATTATAGAAAATTATTATGGAGACAAAGAAGAACAAGGCACAGACTCAGAAGGGGATAGTGAGATCAAAGCAGCTATATGCAAAATTTGAAAGAAAAATGTGGATTGGTCTCAGGTACTGAAAGAGCTCAAAAAGGTTTTAAAAATCACTTAAGAAAGGCAGAGAAAAATTAGAGAAGAGAAATGAAAGCAATGCAAAGCAGAATTGGCCAAATGGAGGAAGAAGTACAAAAATGCAGTGAAGAGAAAAAGAGTTCTTTAAAAAAGTATGGAAAAGGTGGTTCAAAACCTCAGAGGAGAAAATAATTTTCTAAAAATTAGAATTGGGCAAGTAGAAACTAATGACTTCACGAGATATCAAGAAAAATAAAAGAATGAAAAAATGGAACACATGAAATATCTCATAGAAAAAAACAATTGACCTAGAAAAAAAATTCAGGAGAGAAAATTTAAAAATTATTGAACTACTTGAAAGCCATATTTTTTAAAAGCCTACATATCATATTACCAGGAATTAACAAAGAAAACTTCTCTGATATTCTTGAATAAGAAATACAAGAAGGTAAAAATAGAAATGAAAAGTATCCCCCAATTACCTTCTGAAATAAATTCCCACATGACAATTCCCAGAAATATTATGGGCAAATTCCAGAGCTCCAAAGCCAAAGAGAAAATACTTCAAGCAGCCAGAAAGAAAAAAAATACAAATATAATGGAGCCATAGTTAGGATTACACAGAATTTAGCAACTTCTAGCTTAACGGATCAAAAGGCTTAAAATATGATATTCTGGAAGGCAAGAGAATGAGATATACAATCCAAAGTCACCACCCAGAAAAACTGACTATATTCTTTCTGAGGACAAAATGATATTTAAAAAAGAGAAGATGTCCAAGCATTCCTGATGAAAAGATCAGATATAAACAGAAAATGTGATGTTCAAATACAAAACTCAAGAAAAGCATAAAAAGATAAATAAGAAAAAGAAAATTTAAGGGATTCAATAAAGTCAAATTGTTTATATTCCTACATAGAAAGAGGATATTTGTAAGTTAGAAGGAATATACATATAGGGAGGGTAAAGGAATAAAGTCATTAGGATGATATCATATGTAAAATAATGAAATCAAGGGGTGAAAAAGAGAATTGCACTGAGAGAAAAGGGAAGAGAGAGATAGAACAAGATAAATTATTATACCTAAAGAGATGTGTGTGTGTAATAAATCATGAAGTGCTAAAACCTACCAATGTGTTTACCTTTTTGCCCTTCACCTTATCTGGCCCCCATTCCTAGCAGGAGCCCAAGTTTGAGACACAAAGATAAAGCAAAACTTGATCTAATAAAAAGAGATAAAGAAGGAAATTGCAACTTGATAAAAGATGCCACAATGATTTAATATCAATATTAAACATGTCTGTACCAGGTAATATAGCCTTTACATTTTTAAAGGAGAAATTAAATGAGCTTCAGGAGAAAATAGTTAAATTATACTAGTGGGTGATCTCAGCTTTTCCCCTTAGACCTAACCTCAGATTGAACCAAAAACAAACAAGAGAGGTATCACCTCACACCTAGCAGATTGGCTAAAATGATAGAAGGGGAACATAATGAATGTTGGAAGGGAGGTGGCAAAATAGGGACATTAATGCATTGCTGGTGGAGTTGTGAACTGATTCAACCATTCTGGCTGGCAATTTGGAACTATGCTCAAAGGGCTATAAAAGAATGTCTGCCCTTTGATCCAACCACAACATTGTTGGGTTTGTACCCCAAAGAGATCATAGATAAACAGACTTGTATGAAAATATTTGTAGCCTTGATTTTTGTGGTGGCAAAAAACTGGAAAATGAGGGGATGCCCTTCAATTGGGGAATGACTGAACAAAATGTGGTATATGCTGGTGATAGAATACTATTGTGCTCAAAGGAATAATAAACTGGAGGAATTCCATGTGAACTGGAAAGACCTCCAGGAATTGATGCAGAGCAAAAGGAGCAGAGGCAGAAGAACATTGTATACAGAGACCAATACACTGTGGTAAAATCGAATGTAATATACTTCTGTACTAGCAGCAATGCAATGACCCAGGACAATTCTGATGAATTTATGGAAAAGAACACTACCCACATTCAGAGGAAGAACTGCAGGAGTGGAAACACAGAAGAAAAGCAACTGCTAGAATACATGGGTTGATGCGGACATTATGTAAACTCAAAACTACCACACCAATGCAACTATCAACAATTTGGAAATAGGTCTTGATCAATGATACATGTTAAAACCAGTGGAAATCCACATTGGCTATGGGGGGGGAGGCTGGGGAGGTGAAGGGGAAAGTAAGAGCATGAATCATGTAACCATGTTAACTTTTCTAAAAAATAAATATTATTAAGTGTTAAAAAAACAAACAAACAAGAAAGATGTGAAGGAGGTGAATGACATTTTAGAAAAGTTAGAACTTATAGATCTCTGGAGAAAATTGAATCGGAATAGAAAGTAATATACATTCTTTTCAGCAATGCATGATAACTACTCAAAAACAAACCATATACTAGGGCATAAAAATTTCACAACCAAATGCCTAAAAACAGAAATAATAAATGCATCCTTTCCTGATCAAAATGCAATAAAAATCATTTAACCAATAAGGGCCCCTGGAAAGACAAAATGCTAATCAGAAACTAAATAACCTAATTCTATAAAAGGGGTGGGTCAAAGAACAAATTACAGAAAGAATCAATAGTTTAATTAAAGAAAATTACAATGAGAAGACAACATATCAAAATTTATGGGACACAGCCACATAAGGAAAAAACAATTATGTCTCTAAATGCTTACATCAATAAAATAGAGAAAAAAATCAGATCAATTATTTGGGCATACAACTAAAAAAATTAGAAAACTAATATTAAAATCTCCATTAAGAACTAAATTAAAAATCTTTAAAAGAAGAAATAAATAAAATTGAAAGCAAAAGAACCATTGAACTAATAAATAACCTCTCTTGTGCTAACTGGGTTTGATGCCCAAACCAGCTACTAGCCTAAAAGATATATACTAATGAATAACTTTAACAAAATTACAGTATGCAAAATAAACTCCCATAATCAACAGCATTTCTATATATTACCAACAAAGTTCAGCAGCAAGAGATAGAAAGAGAAAATCCATTTAACATAATTCTAGACAATATATAATACCTACAAATATACTAGCCAAGACAAACAGAAGACTTATATGAGCACAATTATACAATTCTTTTTACAGAACTAAAGTCAGATCTGAACACAAGGCATTAATTGCTCATGGGTAGGCTAAGATAATATAATAAAAAAGACAATTCTGTCTAAATTAATTTATTTATTCAGTGCCATGCCAATCAAAGTATCGAATAATTATTTTAAAGAATTAGAAAAAAACAAGAGCAAAATTTATCTGGAAGAACAAAAGGTCAAGAATATCTAGAGATTTAATAAAAAATGTGAAGGAAGGTGGCTTAGCAGTATCAGATATGAAATTGCACTATAAAGCAATAATCATCAAAACAATATGGTGCTGGCTGGAATAGATTAGACGAATAATATATAGGAGTCAATCACTTTAGCAATCTAGTTTTTGACTAACCCCAAAACCACAGCTTTTGGGATAAGGACTCACTATTTGACAAAAACTTCTGGGAAAACTAGAAAATAGTATGGTAGAAACTAGGTATAGACCAATATCTCACACTCTATACCAAGATAAGATAAAAATGGGTATATGATTTATACATAAAGCGTAATACCAGAAATAAATGGGGGAACATAGAATCATTTGCCCATCATATTTCTGAAGAAGGGAAGAATTTATGATCAAACAAGAGATAGAGAGCATTACAAGATGAAAAACAAATAATTTTGATTATTTTAAATGAAAAAGGTTTTGTATAAACAAAACCAATATAACTAAGATTAGAAAGGAAACCAGAAACTAGGGAAAATTTTTATGGCACATTTCTCTGATAAATTTCTCAAATTTGTAGAGAACTAAGTCAACTTTATAAGAATACAAGCCATTCCCCAATTGACAAATGATCAAAACAAGCAATTTTCAGATGAAGAAATCAAAGCTATCAGTAATTATATTAAAATATGTTCTAAATCACTCTTTATTAGAGAGATGCAAATTAAACAATGCCGATTTACTACCTCACACCTATCAGATTGGCCAATATGACAGTAAAGGAAAATTGTATGTTAGAACATATGTGGCAAGATTGGGACACTAATACATTGTTGGTGGAGTTGTGAATTAATCTAATCATTCTGGAGGACAGTTTGGAACTATGCCCAAAGGAATATAAAACTGTACATACCCTTTCCTCCTGTAATACCACTACTAGGTTAGTATCCCAAAGAGATAAAAAAGGGGAGGAGGCCCTACTAGTATAAAATCAATAGATGCAGAAAAAGCCTTTGACAAAATCCAACTCATTCCTATTAAAGACACTGAAATGTAGTTATGAATGGATTTTTTCCCTTAAAATGATATGAAACATCTTTTTAAAACCATCAATAAGTTTTATTTCTAATGGGAATAAGCTAGAAGCCTTTCCCAAAAGATCAGGAATGAAATAAGGATGCCCATTATAAACAACATTATTTAACATAGTATTGGAAATGCTAGCAATAGCAATAGGAGAAAAAAAAGAAATTAAAAGAATAAGAATGGGCAAAGAGGTAATAAAACTATCTCTGTTTGCAGATGCCATAACAGTATATGTAGGAAATTCCAGAGATTCAACTAAAAAGTTAGTTGAAGTATCAATCATTTTAGTAAAGTAGCATGATATAAAATAAGCCCACATAAATGATCAGTATTTTCATATACTACTAATAATGTCCTGCAAGAAGATAGAAAAGAAGAATCTAGGTGGCTCAGAGGATTGAAAACCAGACCTAGAGATGGAAAGTCCTGGGTTCAAATGTGGTCTCAGACACTTCCTAGCTGTGTGACCTTGGCCAGGTTACTTAACTCCCATTGCCTAGCCCTTACCACTCTTCTGCCTTGGAACCAATATGTAAAATTGATTCTAAGATGGAAGGTAAGTAAAGGTTCAAGATAAAAGAGGAGACAGAAAGAGATACTCCATTTAAAATAACCACAGATAGAATAAGATATCTGGGAGCTTACATGCCATAACAAACCCAGGAACTATATGAATATATTTGTAAAATATTTTTTACCCAAATAAAGTCAGATTTAAATAATTGGAGAATTTTAATTGTTCATGGGTTGGCAGAGACAATATAATTAAATGGTAATCCTACTTAAATTAACCTACTTATTCAAAGCCATCCCAATCAGATTACCAAAAAATTATCTTATTGAACTAGAAAAAAAAACAACAAAATTCATTTGGGAAAACACAAGTTAGAGAATATGAAAAGAGTTAATGAAAAAATGGAAAGGAAGGAGGTCTTGCCCTACCAGATTTTAAATTGTATTATAAAACAGTAATTATCAAAACTACTGGCTAAGAAATAGAAAGAGAAATCAGTGGAAGAAGTCAGACAAATAAGAAACTAGTAAAAGATTATAATAACCTTGTATTTGACAAAAACATAGATCTAGGTTTTGAGGATAAGAAGTTAATATTTGGTAAAAATTATTGGGACAATTAGAAAGTTTGGCAGAATCTAGGTACAGATCAATATCATACCATTCACTTAGACAAGATTAAAATGGATACATGATCTACGCCTAAAAAGACATGTAAGTAAATTAGAAGGACAAGGAATATATTATCTATCAGATTTATGGATAGGAGAGGAATTTATGAGTAAACAACAGATGGAGAGCATTGTGAGATATAAAATGCATAATTTCTGAATATATTACATTGAAAAAATTTTGTTCAAATAAAGCACATGCCAAGATCAGAAGGAAAGCAGAAAATTGGAAAAATATTTTATAGAAAGCTTTTTAGACATGGGTCTTGTATCTAAAATATATTGAGAACTTTATCAAATTAATAAGTTTAAAAACCATCCTCCAACTAATAAATGGGCAAAAGATGTGAACAATTTTCAGATGAAGAAGTCAAAGCTATATAGAGGTATAGAAAAAAATGCTCTAAATTATTACTAATTAGAGAATGCAAATAAAAACACTTCTGAGATATCACCTTACACTTATCAGATTGGCTAAAATAACAAAAGAGCAAAATGACAAATGCAGAAGGGAATGCCGAAAAATGGGGACACTAATACACTGATGATGGAACTGTGGACTCATCAGTCTTTTATGAGAATAATTATCCACAGAGAGTTATAAAAAACCTTTAGACCCAGTAGGGAAAAAGGAGAAGAATCTATATATTCCAGATATATATTTGTGGTGACAAAGACCTGAAAATTGAGAAGATGTCCATCAATTGGGGAATGGCTAAAGAAAATGTGGTAATAATTGTGATGAAATACTATTGTGCCATAAGAAATGATAAGTGGGCTAATTAAAAAAACTTGGAAAGAACTACATGTAATAATGAACAGTGAAAAGAGAACATTAAACACAGCTACAGATTTATATACTTATAGAATAATGTGAATGTTACTTCCAGAGAAAGAACTGAAATATAGAAACATGAAAGATAATTTTTATGTACATATTTGTCCCCCAGTTAATTCCTTCTATCATGCAGGGAAAAGAGGTAAGTGCCGAGACACTTATAAATAAGTTCTAATATGAAAAAAAATTAGACCATTTTGAAGCCCACTTAGTCAAACTCATTCCCTTTCTCCCCCTACCTTTATATCTCCAGTACCTAGTACAGGTCAGTGTCACTACCTGATAAATTTTTTTAAAAAATAAATTTTTAAAAATAAAAAAATTTATTAGACACAGTGTAGGTGCCTAATAAATTTTTTAAAAATCAAAATCAATTTTATTAGATCCTGATTTTTTTCTTAACCCCCTTCCCCAAACTTTTCCTTCCTATATTTTTTGTAGCTTTGTGATCAGAAGATGGAGAGGATGTGAGATTAACAGGATGACTATTAGACATTTGGGTTGCTAGTTATTCTGGCCACTTCCTTGAAAACCCTGGGAGAATGAATGTGTGTCTTGGTGTGTAACTCATCTAATAAATTTGTGACCTGCTTTTATGATAGGGTAGCAGCCCAAACAGTAGCTGATAGTGGATTTCTGTGGTTTGAAAGTCTCCATTATCAGGTATATCTTAGGGGCCTCAGCAAAAACTGAAAACAGTTTGGCCAGGAAGTGATGCAGTTTTCTCTTTCAGTGGGAGGGGTGTGGGTGGAGGTGAGGAGGAGAGAAGGGCAGTGGCAGTTCTGAAGTGGTAGGGAGAGGAGGGGAGAGGAAAATACTTGTTGCTGTGTCTGCTACTGTGGCTCCAAGCTATATCTGTGACTGCTACCTCTTATTTAAACAATATGGTCACAAATATTTATTAATTTTCTACAGTGTTTGCAGAACTCTCTGTTAGGCACTTGGATGACTCAAAGTTCAGATACAAATGAAGATGGGATGATCCAAGTTCCTTTGCATTCAGGTGCTTCTAGTAGATTTCTGATAGAAATAACAAAGTGGAATAAGTACTACTCTTAGAGCCAGAAAGGCTGGTTTGTAGTATCTCAGTGGTCTCTACTTTCATGGACTTTCAGTCTGTTGGGAAGAGGAGTGGCTAGATACCAACTCAATATGTGGCATATAAATTCAATATATGGCATTACATCAGTTAAAAAAACCTAGAGAAAGGCAAAACAAAATACTTGTAGAAAGGGGTTCTACAGATGAGGTCATTATTCAACATGGAATTAAGGAAAACTTGCAGCATTTGAGTTGGAATTAAATGGAGAGATTAGAATTAAACTGATGAAGAGAGGAAAAAGGCATTCTAGACACTGGAAACAGTCTGAGAAAAGACTAAGGAAAGCTGGAGAGTTTAAGGCTCATTTTGGGGAAGGGGTGTTCAGGTAATTGGTGCCATTCGACTCATATTAAATTTCTGATCCCTTTGAGATCATTTGGGAACCACACACACCCTGCCCAAACCCCTCCCACTAGATGAATGAATTGGTTTCAAATACTTCTTGGGATTTTCATCCTTTTCTAAGAAGAGATTTTGTCAACAACTAGGAACTCTAGATCAATGTGCCAATCAATAAATACTGATTGGTCAAAGAGCTGTGCTAAGTTCCAATCATGCCCCAGTGACATAGTTCCTTTCCTTGAGGAGTTGAGTCTAATTCAGAGGTTCTTAGCCTAGGATCTGTGAACATGACTTAAAAAAAAGTTTTGATAACTATATTTCAATATAATTGATTTCCCTTGCAACCTTATGTATTTCATTTAATGTACTTAAGGACATTGCTCTGAGGAGTCCATTCTGAGATTGACAAAGAGATCTATGACACAAGAATTATTAAGAATGCCTGATCTAGTCAAAGATGATCCAGACATACACAAAAGCACCATAATACATTCTAATACCCCCAAAGTATATTCTAATACAGTGTACTCTGATACTCCCAAAGAAGTAGGAAGTGCCACATCACTTAAGAAAAGGATGCAGGGAGTCAAAGACGACTTTATGGAGGAGGTGGAACTTGAGTTGGATCTTGCAGTATGGGCAAGATTCAGAAAAGCTGAGAGGATGAAGTGAATCATTGGAACAGATTGTGTGCATACCAAATAGGAGCAAACAAACACAGTATCATCATTTTAGATAGACCCTAATAACCCATTTTTGAGGAGGAGTGGCAGTAAGGACTCACTATATAATAAAAACTGCCAGGAAAAATGGACTGAAATCTGACAGAAATTAGGTTTAAACAAACACCTCACACCACATGCCAAGATAAACTCCAAATGGATACCTAACCTAGATACAAACAGTCATACCTTAAATTAAAGAAAGAAATAAGAAATTGCCTTTCAGATATATATGAATAGGGCAAGAGCTCATACCAAGTGATATAGAGGATCACATGCAATAAAATAGATCATTTTGGACAATGAACAATAAAACAATGAATTATTATATTAAATTAAAGAGATTTTGCACAACAAATCTAATACAATAAAAATTAGAAGCAAAACAGGTATATGGGTAAAAGCTTTGTAGCAGGTTTCTGATAAGAACATTCTCTTGATGAATGACTAGATAAATTGTGGTTTATTATATCTTAATTAATGCTGAAATGGATAGTTTCTGAAGAAACTGGGAAGATCTTTATGAAGTGATGTAAAAGAGAATAAGTAGAACTAGAACATTTTATATAATAACTGCATCATAGAGAAAAATCACTTTTGAAAGCTTTAGAACTGATCAATATAAATCATGAATCCAAAAAATTAATATGAAGCATGCCACTCACCTTCTGAAAGAGAGGTGATGAACTTAAAATACATAAAGAGGAATGCATTTTTTGGCATAGCTAATATGGAAATTTCTTCTGCTGGACTATATAGATTATGGAATTAAAAAATAACTTTCTCAATTTTGGGGGAGTGGAAGTTTAGTGGACAGGACAGATTATGGTAAAAAATAGCTTGTTACTTAAATTTCTTAAAAATTCATTTATTTATTTAATTTAGAATATTTTTCCATGGTTACATGATTCATACTTCTTCCCATCCTTCCTCCCTCCCCCACTCCATAGCCAATAAGCATTTCAACTGGCTTTCATATACATCATTAATCAAGACCTGTTTCCATATTATTAATATTTGAAGTAGAGTGATCATTTAGATCCCCAATCATATCCCCATAGAACCATGTGATAAAGGAAATGTTTTTCTTCTGTGTTTCTACTCCTACGGTTCTTTCTCTGGATATGGATAGTGTTCTTTCTCTCAAGTCCCTCAGAATTGTTTATTGGCATTACTGCCAGTAGAGAAGTCCATCACATTCAATTGTGCCACAGTATATCATTCTCTGTGTATAATGTTCTCCTGGCTTTGCTCCTTTCTCTCTGCATCAGTTCCTGAAGGTCATTCTAGTTCACATGGAATTCCTCCAGTTCATTATTCCTTTTAGCACAATAGAATTCAATCACCAACAGATACCACAATTTGTTCAGCCATTCCCCAAACGATGGACACCCCCTCATTTTCCAATTTTTTTGCTGCCACAAAGAGTGCAGCTATAAATATTTTTGTACAAGTTTATTTCCTTATTATCTCTTTGGGGTGCAAACCCAGCAGTGGTGTGACTGGATCAAAGGGCAGGCAGTCATTTAAAGCCCTTTAGGCATAATTCCAAATTTCCTTCCAGAATGGTTGGATCAATTTACAACTCTACCAGCAATGCATTAGTGTCCTGATTTTGCCACATCCTCTCCAACATTTGTTATTTTCCTTTGCTGTCATATTAGCCAATCTGCTAGTTACGAGGTGGTATCTCAGAGTTGTTTTAATTTGCATTGTCTCTAATTATAAGAGAAAAAAACACTTGAAATTTTTTTTAAAGACTGGAGGATATGGGATGAGATTTTTGGTAGAGAATGATTGGAACAAAGGCCCAGAGGCAGGTAAGCAAGAAGTGTGTTAGATCAGCAGTTAGAAGTCTAATGTAACTCAAATGGAGGAGATAGCACTGGCACAGCTAGAGAAGTCCTGGCCTTCTAGCCAGAGCACCTGGGTTTGAATTCTGATTCTGATGTTTATTACCTGCTTGACCTTGGGGAAGTCATTTAACCTCTTTGAGCCTTAATTTCTTCATCTTTAAAATGAGGATAAGAATACTTCTAATACCTACCTTGAAGGGGTTTGGTACGGAATACACTTAAAGTTATATATATATATATATATATGTATATATATATATATACACACACACACACACACACACACACACATATGTATATATCACTCAGACACTAGCTGTGTGACCTTGATTAGGTCACTTAACACTGTTTATCTCAGTTTCCTCATCTGAAAAATGATCTGAATAAGTAAATGGCAAACCACTTTGGTATCTGCCAGAGGAATTCCAAAAGTGTCACAAAGAGTTGGACATGACTGAAACTACTGAAAAACAAAATATTATTATTATCATTATCATTATTATTATTATTGTTTCAAGCAGGAGTAGCAAAAAAGGATAGAAAGGTAGTTTAGGTACAGACAGTGGGGGAAGGAGAAACTTTAGGCCAGGCTAAGGAATTTGGACATTATAACATAGGTGATAAAAAAGACACTTTATAAGTANATATATATATATATACACACACACACACACACATATGTATATATCACTCAGACACTAGCTGTGTGACCTTGATTAGGTCACTTAACACTGTTTATCTCAGTTTCCTCATCTGAAAAATGATCTGAATAAGTAAATGGCAAACCACTTTGGTATCTGCCAGAGGAATTCCAAAAGTGTCACAAAGAGTTGGACATGACTGAAACTACTGAAAAACAAAATATTATTATTATCATTATCATTATTATTATTATTGTTTCAAGCAGGAGTAGCAAAAAAGGATAGAAAGGTAGTTTAGGTACAGACAGTGGGGGAAGGAGAAACTTTAGGCCAGGCTAAGGAATTTGGACATTATAACATAGGTGATAAAAAAGACACTTTATAAGTAAAGCAGTAACTTTCAGAAATTGGTCCAGCATCTTCTTCAGGTTCATTTTGAGACTATAAAATGGGAGGCAGGGAGATGGGTTTAGGATGCTATTGGTGAGTCTTTTCCTGGGATCATTGTGCCCTGAGGAGCCTTAACTATGTTGCTAACTTTTCTAGATGAATGCATTCTTGGGACTGATCCAGCTTCACTCCAAACTACCTTACTCATGGAGCAAGCAAGTATCCTTCCCTGCTTCTAGCTCTCCTTTATGTTTGTCTTTTCCTATTAGAATGTAAGCTTGAAAGTAAGACCCATTTTATTTTCTTGCATTTATATCCTCAGAGCTTTTTAAGAAAGTACCTGGAACATTTTAAGAACTTAATAAATATGTGCTCTCTCTCTTGCTCTCTTTCTCTTTCTCTTTCTCTTTCTCTTTCTCATCCATCCATCCATCCATCCATCCATCCTTAGAGAAATGAGGTCAAAGAAGCATACAAATATGGTCTTGGATACCATTTGCTTCTGATGTGTTCATAAAAGCCATTCATTCTTGTTCTTTTAAACCATTAATAAGAATGTAAGAAACTTAAATGTCCCTGAAAATCATGAGAGGTTCAGGAATTCCAGGGATGGAGATCAGAGAGAAAGTCTGGTGACACTGCTTTGGTCCAAAAAGAAATCGTGAAATTAAGTCTGATTCTGCCAGTCTTGGGAGATGGCCACATAGAGTTTCTGAGTATTCATGGTTTCCTCCTTTCTCCATAACCAGATGACCAAGGTTTTCCAAGTAAATAAGTAGAGCTGGCGTGTCATACTCTGGCCTCAATTGTCTTAAACTTCCCTTTCTTCTTCCCATTCCCCCACAACTTCCCATCATGGACTAAGTTAGGGGTTTGAAATGTTCCCTTTACTGTAGCCTCTCCTTATCTGCCTACTACCAGTGTCCCAGTGATATAGCTAATGAGATCCAGGGAACTACTTGTCCTCTAGGACTTTTTCCACTCAGGTCCTAAGGATAGGGCAGGGCATAGTTTGATATAAATTGTGCTTCTAGCTATAACAGGTTAAAACTTCAAAACTTTCATCTAAAAACTAGGATGAGGCCAGTAGAAGGACATCTTGGAATGTTCTGATGATACATGCTATATAAAATAGACAGGACAGAAAAAAGCTATATCTCAGCTTAGTCAAGAGAGAAAGTTCCAAATCTTACCTAAGGGGAAATTTCCTCAAGTCTTAGTGTTATAAGAAGTGGACAGGGGCATGGTTGAAGTGCTGTCTCCTCTACATGTTGTCTTCTGCCCAGAACCTTCCTCTCCTTTCAGGGACCTGAAGAGAATCTGGAATCACATGTTTTCTCTCCCTAAGCCAAAGGCCAATAGATTGGGATCTCTTCTTTCAAATTTCTGCCAGCTCCACTCTTTATGGAGTCATGGAGCACTGAGTAATCAATTTCTAGAGAAAGTTTCATGCAAACAGGCTTTCAGCCAAAGGTTATATTCAGAAGACTTTGCATGTGATAAATTGTACCTTAAATTTAAATCTATCTTCCTACTATATCTAGACAGCAATACCTTGTCCTAAGTTATCTAACATGACACCATACTTTAGTAACAGACATTTTTGTCCTGGAGTAATATAAATTGTGGATCAGTTAGTTAATTAATAAACACTTATTAAGTACCCACTTAATGTGCCAGATACTGTTTTGGGTACTGTGGATAAGAAAACAAAAATTATATACAACACTATATGCAAAATATTTATTAAGCACATATGAAATAATTTATTTTGGCATTGGGAGTCCCTCACAATTGGGGGAAGTCACAATCCAAAAGGTTGTATGTCAGGCATGGAGTTTGAGATGAACTTGAGAAGAGACTAGGAATTCTAAGAGGTAGATGAGAAGGAAGTACATGTCACATACACAGAGACAAGAGATGAAACATCTTACAATAATAGCAAGAAAGTAATTTCAACTGGATTTGACAGGAGCAAATGAAAGGATATAATGTATAACAAAACTGGAAAGGCATTTGGAGTCAATTTCCAATCCTAATTGGGCAGTAGGGAACAAGGGACCCACCAATAGGGAAAGATTAAGGATAGGATTTTATATGATGTACAGTTTATTGAGTATGTAGGTATGTATGTGTATATGCCTGTGGGTGGGAAGTGGGGATAGCATAGCCTGGCCAAATCTTATCACCTTGGCAGGGAAATAGTGGATGAATTGGACTGCAGAGAAATTTGAAGCAGGGATACTAAGATTTTTGCCTCTTCTTTTGTTGGTCTAATTGGACTAGAGACACACAACCAGAGAATCAAGAATGATTCTCCCCAGTTGTTAAGTGGTGGAGGCAGAGGGAGATACTACAAAAAAGGCAAACTGTGAGCTGTAACTAACAGTTTTTGCCTAGAAATTGTCTGTTTTTACCATCACTCTCATTTTGTCTCTGTTTTTGCTTTTAGCTGAATTTGCATGTGTTCTGATTTTCTTGTGAAATTGTTATAGTCCAGTTAGAACGAGGGTGATTGATGAGCAATTGTGCAGTATAGAAATCACAGGGCCAACCTATGAGTCAGGAAAACCGGGGCACAGGATCCGCTCCCCTGGACACAGTGGTCGTGTGACTGGGCCAATCTCTTGACATCTCAGGGCCTTAGACATATTACTCAAATGCAAGATTACAGAGCAGAGTCTAATCTCCATCACTGGAGGGAGTTTCCATACCATCAGTTCCTTACTTGGTTGAAATGATAGGTCAAGACTACAAAATTAACAAAGCAATTTCCTTTGGTCTGACTCTATACAACATAGTCCTTTGCGGTAGAGACAATCATCAGCATTTGGAATAGCCACTGAGTAAGGGGGGGAAATTCAGAAATAAACAGAAAATAGGAAATCTCCCTTCTTGATTGTCTGATCATTCCTGGCTGTTGAGAATATGTAGGAAGAAATGTAGAAGGGAAAGAGAAGGTTCTCAGGCAGTGACTCACCTAAGTGGCTTCAGAGTCTTTGTAATCTTTTGTCTGTCAAACTGAGATCAATAGTGTGGTAATGCATATACTTCCTCCCTCTAACCTCTTCCCCTAGGTAGAATGTATGCTTCTCAAAGGACTGTTTGCAATTTTGACTTCTTCTCTTCTGTATCTAGCACAGTGCCTTGGATCTTGAACAGAGATGCTTATTAAATGCTTATTGGAATGGACTAGCAGTTAAGTACCAGGCACTGGGTAAGCCCTTTACAAATATCTCATTTAATCCCCACAACAATCCTATGGAGTAAGGTGCTAGTATTACTCTCCTTTTTCAGTTGAGGAAATTGAGGCAGAACAAGATTGTGACTTGTTCAGGGTCACATAGCTAATAATTGTCAGAGACTATTTTAATTCAGGTTTTTTTTTAGCTGCCTGGGGAAGTCAAAAGATCTCTGTTCTGATCTAGGATCAGCTTGATATTTATGGGAATGGCTACTCCTTACTTATATCTGGGCACTGCTAAGGGAAATACTTAAGCATTTGATTTCATATCTTTGTACCTTTGCACAATTGATTCTCCCCCTGATCTAGAATCCACTTTCTCGTCTCTGCCTTTCTTTAAAATTCAGGACAAGCATCATCATCCCTGACATGACAACTTTTGGACTGTTCCCCTCTTCAGCAGCTAAGGACTCCTATTGCTCTTGTTCATTTGTTTTCAGTCATGCCCAACTCTTCATGACCTCATTTGGAGTTTTCTTGGCAAAGATATAGGAGTGGCTTGTGACTCCCTTTTCCTAATTATCTTACAGATGAGGCAACTGAGGTAAATGGGATTAAATTATTTGTCCAGCATCACACAACTAGTTTCAGGCCAGATTTGAACTCAGGAAGATGAGTCTTTTTGACTCCATGCCAGGCGCTCTATCCATTGTACCATCCAATTGTCCTAAAGACTACTACCCTCAAAATCAATTACCTATATCATTTATTATATAGTTATAGACATATAATAATATTGTAAACCATATGAATATATTTATAATATAAATCATAAATAATTATATATAGGATAGAGTTATAATCAATTATATATAATAGAAATTATTTTTAATAATTATATTTATATTCATACTTCAATACATATTGACCATCCCAGAATGTACACTCTGGCTGAAATGAAGCATAAAATTACTGGCCTTTGTAATGAGAAATAAAGAAAGGTGTGTGAAGCTAGGAAAGGGGCTAATGGCTTTGGTTCTTTTAGTCTTTTTTTTTTACCCCAACTTCATTTCCATACCAGTCCTAAAGAATCTTGAATAGGAAAGAAACCTTATCTTTCTAGTTCTCAATGGCTCCTATGAATTGACTTAAATGGGGGATTTTACCGGAGTTTGTATAATCAGAAATCCTGAACCCTTGGACTTCATCCCCTAGGAGTCCTTCATTATTTCCCAGAATTCCTTTTAATCTCTCCTACATGTTGCATGGTTACGTACTGTTTATAAGTTCTGTGACTCTGCCTCTCTCTCTCTTCTCTCTTGACCAGGGCTGGGTTAGCTAGCTTTTTTACGTTAGTTATTATTAATTAACTTTATAAAACATAATACTTAGTTGTTGTATATTAATTTTAATCTTTACAATTTGAAATGATTATCTAATCCCAAGCCATATAGAGGACTGAGACCACATGTGTTCCTATAATATAGTAGGGCTCTCATATCCATGGGGATATATAATCCAAGACAGATTGCAGATGGCTAAAACTATGGATATAAGCAAACACTTGCTAACTCTCATATATATGAGTTTTCTCCCCACTCTCCTTCCCCTCTGCTCAATGCTCTGCAGCCTTCCACAACCCACAAAATATAAAAAAATAAAAATGAAAGCAGAAGAAAGCAGGGTGAATAATTAAGAGCCCTTTCAATGGAATTAGGAAGGGAATTCTACTGGAAGGGAAGTAGAAATGATGGAATAGGAGATAGAATGGAGGGAGAATAAATTAGATTATTGGGTGTTTAAGTAAGTTGACAAGAAAAATGAAAGCATCACAAGAATGACTATTTCTTGGTTGTTACTGATGGCTATAGAAAAGCTAGATTTTTAGAATTTAGAAACTGAAAATAACAGCTAGGATTTATGCAGAACTTCAAGTTTTACAAAGAACTTTTCATATCTTATTTCACTTGCACAATCATATTACAGATGAGAAAATGGAAACTTGAAAGAGATTAAGTAATTTGCCACAGGTCACACAGCTGAGTGGAGTTTGTTGTCTTCTTCTATAGCCTTCCTGTTGAGAGTACAAAATTCAATCAAGTTCTTGGAAGACCTCTTGTTTCTCTGCTCAATTTGGGCTTTGTATTTCTCAGCTTCCTAGACCATATGCTCAATGTCTCGTTTAATGCTTGTAGTAGCCTTGTGAGGTGGCTTATTATAGATAAGGGAACTAAAGTTCAGAGAAGTTAAGTGAATTACCTAAAGTTATATGGAGATGGGGCTTCAATTGCAGGTGTTCATAGACTGGTAATATGGAATTCCTACCTTGTACTAAAGAGAATTAGAAAGACATGTCTGCTGCTGTAGCGGGGCAATCATATAATGATGCTTCATTAAACCAGAAAAAGGATTATAGGGTTATTCAGGTTACTTATTAGTCATGTATATACTCCCCTTCATTAGGGAGGCTAATCAAGTATTCAATATAATTTTTTACTGTGTAGGCATCTACTATCCCCCCCCCCCCGAAATGAGCTTCTTTTCCCATAACTCCCAAAATGTGAGAGGAAGAATATTGGAAAGAAGGAAGATGAAGAATAAAGGGAGGAAGAGTTTCAAGAAGAGTGGTAGGAAGGTGAAAGAAGAAGCAAGTGGATAAAGGATAGTGGAAGAAGGGATAGAGGAGAAGGAAGTAAGGGGAAATGGAGGAAAAGAGATTAGAGCAAGAGTAAGTGAAGAACAAAGAGATAATGGAGGAGGGGTGGAGAGAGAAGAGTGAAGATTAAGGGATGATAGAAGAATGAAAGAAGAGAGCAGGAGAGTAGAGGGATGCTGGAATGGTGGGTATAATGGGGAGAGGATAAAAGAGAGGGAAAGTAAAGGAAGATAGAGGAAGGGAAGAATGGAGTTGGAAGACGGAGGGATGGATAATATTACCCGGGGCCTGAGAGGGAAGATAGAGGCATTTGGTGTTTCCAGTCTGGGTCAGAGATGGGAAATAGAAGTCAGAGCACAAGACTCTGTGACTTCATTCTCAGGGGATGCACTTCCTAGCATGGGAAAGCCTTTGCCATTTTTCACTTGGAATGTTTTTATTCCTAGAGTTTTAAGGAGCATAGAGCAGGGGGAATCCCTACCTACACTTGTCCACCTGGGGCTACTTACTCTAAGTACTCTAAGTTTTCAACAGTGTTCTGAAGTCCAGAGAAGAAAAACACCAAATAGTGATTGGTACTGGACACAGTAAAAAGTGCTTAGGTAGTCACAATAAAGGGAATTGAAGCTGTCTAGAGTTAATTTTTTAAAAAAATTAAATGATTCAGGAATAAACAAGTTTAACCATGGGAAAAAACAATTAGATGTATTTTATGAATATTTACATGTAAATGCATCAATTTCAACCTAGAAAATGTCAGTAGGTCATCAATTATTCCATGTCCCTTTTAATTTCCTTTTGTCTATTCTTTCTGAAAGATCTATGTATAAATTTTCCCTTTTATGTGGTCATAGTTAACATGTATTCTGTCTCTTTTTTTTTGCTTTGTATTAATGTGGATCTCTCAAAATTTCTTTACATTATTCATACTTATGAATCTTATTCACTTTGTACTATCTTATTAATTTGATACATTGCAATTTATGCAGAGAGCAGCTAGGTGGCACAGTGAATTGAGTGCTGGAGCTGGAATTAGGAAGTCCAAAACTTGGCTTCGGTCCCTTGTTAGCAGTGTGACCCTGGGCAAGCTATTTAACCCTGTTCGCTGCCGTTTCCTCCTTTGTAAAATGAGGTGGAGAAAGAAATGGCAAACTTGCAGGATTTCTGCCAAGAAAGTGCCAAATGGGGCTACAAGTTAGACACAACTGAAAATGACCAAACAGCATATTTATCCACCTATTTTATAATTGTTTCACATTTTTGTGACTTTTAGGGTTTATTTATTTGTTTTTGCTAAACATTTTTAGCCTAGAGCTTTTTCTTTTTTTTTTTTAGTCAATTTTTTTATTTCTATATGGGATTATTTAGGTCAAAGGATATGATTAATTTGTTAACTCTTGGAATGCTCCATCATAATGCTCTGCAAAGAGATTGTGGTATTTTGCAAACCCACCAGTAGAATATGAATGTTCTTATTTATTTCAATGCTGTTTAATCACTTTTAACTGCCTGCCCCCTTGATGGGTATAATCAGAAATTTTTCTTTAACTTCATACTTTCTCTAATTTCTAGTGAGGCTGAGTATATCTTTTCAAGCAATCATTTTTTTCTTTTTTGTAAATTTTCTATTCAGATTCTTTTATCTATTGAGGGTGAGGTTTTATAATTGAATATTATTGTCAGTTCCTTTATGCTTAACCTATATGGTTTTTAATCTGTTATATTTATCACAAATGCTTTTCTGGACTGTTTTCTTTTTACATTGAATGTGTGTGTGTGTGTGTGTGTGTGTGTGTGTGTGTGTGTGTGTGTGTTCATTTTTTCCCCTGACTGATACAGGGTCCCTTTTGGCTGTCTCCCTACCTATACCTGTTGGTTGGATTCCTTGGAAGAAAGCTACCCCCAAGGTATTCTGTGGGTATACATACACACACATATAAATATACTCTCTCCATATATGTGTGTATGTGTAATATACTATAGTTCATTAACCGTTGTGAGGAAGATTAGTAATTAGGTAAGTGTTAAGGTGGGACCTAGCAGGAAGGCTGGAGCTGGAGCATTCCAAGATGGAATGAAGGAGCAGGAAGTAGGTGCTTGTGCCCTGAGAGAGACTCCATTAGGGGTTGGCAAAAACTGTGGCTAGCCTTGGGAGATCTCAGCCTGCATCCTGATTTCCCTGGGATCCTGTGTGGTGGTGACATCTAGCAAGGGGACAAGAACCTACATAGCTGCACCCAAGTGGAGGAGAAGTTTGGGATCTGGTGGACAGCATCTCAAGCACACTCGCTCTACTTGGATACTTTGGACCCCCTTGACTTCTGGCATTCCTGTGAACATCTGTAGATAACCGTGAGAACCCCAAAGCCACCCTCAGCCCATAGCTGTGCTGGTCAAACCCTGGCTGGAACCAGGTTTGATGCAGCCTCTCAGTGACTCCATTACTGCTTCTTTGGGCTCTGCCTGCTAAATCACCAAGATTAAAGAAGAGAAGTCCTTCCCTTGCCCTGTGGTTTTGTCATTAGGTTTTAAGGATAGAAATCCCTATCCCACTTTTTAGTTGAACATAATTAAAACTGCTAAACCTTTACTTTGCCTGTTGATTCCATAAACTCCGGCCTAGGGTGAGCTGGGTGACAGTTAAGACCAACTGCCATTCCTGTGTTAATCCAGTGAACTCTGGTCTCCTCTCCTGGTCCAGTCTCTCCTACAACCCAGTGTGTGTACCCACAACTATTAGATTTATTGTAACATCCCTGGTGCCTCCATTATCTATTTTCACATAACTAGCACCAAGATGTTTGCCTTTTGATAATCAGCCAGGGGACATAATTAATTCAATGAAAAGGAATCTACTGGAAAAGTATGTTAAGAAATTTAGCAATGAAACATCATTCCCATAAACCTGGGCCACATTCTCCTACAAACATGCTCAGCATTGTTGGAGAAAATGGAGATATATAAAAGTCATGAACAGAAAGACACAAGTGTAGTCAAGCTAGATATGAAGAAAGGCAGGGCTGCAGGGATATGAAGTCTTTGCACTGCTCAATCTTACTTTGTTTCAGTCTTCTCCAGACATTTCCCTTCTGACTGCTGGGCACTGCTCATTTGTTGTCTCTGTTGCTTATAACTCAATCTCATGAAATCCTTAGTGGTTTTATGCTCAGGAATCATAGGTACTATCAGCCCCCTCTAACAAACAAGCTGCATCCAGAAATCCTGCCTTTCTACATGATTCATTATCTAGAATTTTTGAACTCAGGAGCTTGGGTTCAGAATTATCTGTGAGGTCACTCTCAAAGCTGGTGTTGCCCCCCAGAAATCTTTCTTTTTCATTAGAAACTGAATTCTGGATTTGTGTTGTACAGCTCATTCAGAATCCTTTTTTACATGGAATACTATTGTGCTAAAAGGAATAATGAACTGGAAGAATTCCATGTGAACTGGAAAGACCTCCAGGAATTGATGCAGAGTGAAATGAGCAGAACCAGGAGAACATTGTACACAGAGACTGAGACACTATGGTAAAATTGAATGTAATGGACTTCTGTACTAGTAGCAATGCATTGATCCAGGACAATTCTGAGAGACTTATGAGAAAGAACACTATCTACATCCAGAGAAAAAACCGTGGGAGAAGAAACACAGAAGAAAAACATATGACTGATCACATGGTTTGATGAGGACATGATTGGGAATGTAGACTCTAGATGATTACTCTATATTAATAATATGGAAATAGGTCTTGATCAATCACACATGTAAAACCCAGTGGAATTGCTTGTTGACTATTGGAGGACGGTGGGAAGAGGGGAGGGAAAGAACATGAATCATGTAACCATGGGCAAATATTATAAATCAATTAATTACTTAAATTAAAAAAAAGAATTCTTTTTTACACAAAAATTTGGTGTTAGGAAGCAATTTCTTTGAATTCCCCACCCCTTAACTTTTCTGCAAGAGCATGTCCTAGATAGTCACTTGCTTTTCCTGCAAGGCACAGCTGCTGATGGGAAGTGGAGGAAAGAGGGAACACCTCTACTCCTTTTGCTCCTCTCTGCTGAAGGAAAAAAATAAAGAATGCTCTGCAAGGATTGGAAACTTGGGGGTAGGTAGGTGGCTCAGTGGATTCAGAACCAGGCCCAGAGACAGAAGGTCCTGGGCTCCAATCTGACCTCAGATACTTCCTAGCTATGTGATCCTGGGCAAGTCACTTAACCCTCATTTCCTAACTGTTACCACTCTTCTGCCTTGGAACCAATACACAGTATTGATTTTAAAGTGGGGGTAAGGGTTTGAAAAAAAAAAAGAACTGAAACTTTTCTCCAAGGCCAATTTTAGCCTCAGAGCTGACTGACTCCAGACTACTAGTTTCCTTCTTAAAAGACTCAAGGATCATTAACTGATCCTCAGCCAGGTAATCTTTATCCAATCATCAAAGCCTTATAATGTCATTGGATTATTTGTTCTCTACTGTCTGGTTGTTTAAGTAATGACTTTATACCCAATTATCAGATTGTTTAGGAAAAGTCCTAAACATTTTAACATTGAAATTTAAATTTTTTATGTAATCAAATTAATTTATCTTATTTCTAGTAATTTCTTCTACTTGCTCAATAGATGAATTTTTTTATCTCCCTTCCATACTTGAGATGACTATATTGTCTTCTTCTCTATCTTTTTATATATATCTCTAATTCAGATGGAATTTGATGTGGTATATGATGTAAAGCTCCAATTAGTCAATGAGCATTTATTAAGCTCTTACTTAATGCCAGGTACTATGCTAAGTGCGGAGAATATGAATATAAAAAAAGTGTGCATCTAAGTTAAAAATATTGCTAACCAACATTTTTCCAATTTTTAAATAATTCCTCTCAGTTATCATTTTCTATAGGTTTATTAAGCTCTAGATCAGTGATTCCCAAAGTGGGCACTACTGCCCCCTGGTGGGTGCTGCAGCAATCCAGGGAGGTGGTGATGGCCACAGGTGCATTTATCTTTCCTATTAATTGCTATTAAAATAAAAAAATTAATTTCCAGGGGGCTAAGTAATATTTTTTTCTGGAAAGGGGGCGATAGGCCAAAAAAGTTTGGGAACCACTGCTCTAGATGAAGCAGTGGTGGCAACAAGCACAGGCAACTTTTTCTTTTGACTAAGAAAGTGAGGAGAGCATGAAATTATAGTAGCCTCTAGTAAAGATACTTTAAACCTCAAAAATGCATTTGTTTGTAGGTATTGGGGAAAAACCCAGTATAGACAGAGATTAAATATTAAAAGAGAAGAATTGCTATGGGGACAATCTGCTGGAGAAGATGGGAGTGGGTAGGATAATGGGCACTTACAGAGGAGATAGTCTTTGCAAGAAGGGTAACCTTTTTATCAGAGCCTGGAATAAAGGAAAGAGAGGGGAAAGATATCAAATGGTTTGTAGATGAAAATATGGAAAGGAGAGGGGATTCAGGGTGAATGAGTACTTCCCAGTGAATGTTCATGAATGGTGAAGTCCTCAACTTTGAAAAGGGGAAAAAACAGGAAGTGTAGGAAGTTTGAGGAGATGAAGTTTGAAATAGCCTCAGTGGGAATTGGGAATATAGGAGGGATTCTCAGACTTTATTTCCAGGAAATCTCTACCCTCTTAAAAACTATTGAAGACCTTTTCCCCAAAGAGTTTTTATTTATGTGGGTTATATCCATTGATATTTACCATATCAGAAATTATATATTACTAAACATTATTGTGAAAACAGATTTTTTTTTGCCTTTTGCAGACCCCCTGAAAGAGTTTTGGGGATCCTCAAGGGCTCCCAGACCCTACTTTTTGAGAACTGCAGAAATAGAGCAACAGCTAGGAAGGAGTAAAGCCACAGGGAGGATCTAGCTAAGGCTAGATAACAAATCTATAGTGTATATATATATATATATATATATACATATATATATGCATATATATATGTAATGACTCAATTTCGTTGGGTAAATGAACTACTGTATATTCAATAATAATTCAACAATTGTTAATTATTTATTCTATTTTGACTACATGCCAAGTAATGTGCTTAATGCTGGGGATTTTTAGAGGGGGGGGGAGTCCACATTTCTGATTTCATCAGAAGGGGAACTCCTAGCATGGAAATTTCTTTCACTGATGCAGATCAACAGTTCATCTGGAACATATAGTTTGAACTATTTTCTGAGGTACTGATATATTGTCACTTGCCCATGATCATACTGCTAGTATGTGACAGAGATGGAACTTGAATTCAGGTCTTCCTGACTCTACCCACTGTAGTATCTCTGGCATAAAAAGACAAAAAGAAAAACAGCCCTTGATTTTAAGGAGCTTACATTCTATGAGATACGTGTTATTTTCTAAACCAAAAACACTATATCAATATATACTCCTCTATAGTTATGGCAATATTTGTTTTTAAAATTTTTGAAAATATAAATTTGTGAAACCATCTCAGTTTTATGTTAGATTTCTAAGAAACAAAAATTGGTTGTTACCTGAAATGAATGCCCAAAGTTCCTTCTAGTCAATGTAACTGCTGTTTAATCATGTCAAATCTCACATAGTCACATAGTAAGCACCTCATCCCTGGCATTTCCTTTCACAGAAACCAGTTTCCCACTTACAATGAGACACCCTCTCAAATTTCCACTACATCCAGGCCCTTATTTCTGTTCCCCAGAGCCTTTATTATGAGAGGAAGAGAAGTCTTGTCTGAGAACCCTTGCACCCTGGATGACAGAGAGCCTACTCTTTCAAATTCCTTATGGTAAATATCACACATATGGCAATAAGTATTTTTTGTATGAGAAAGAGAGTCAACCTAGCAAAAAAATATGAGTCTTAGTCATGGCTTTATCACTTACTAGCTGTGTGAACTTGAAAATGACTCAGTTTTTAATAACCTTTGTTCTACCTACTTAACATATTTGTGAAAAATTACTGGGATAATTTGTATTAAAACCGTGAAGCATCAGACAAATAGAAGAGATTATTAAATAGCATTCTAGTTCAGACTTCTTGGCCTATCAAGTCTAGAATTACCTCTGAAAAATGTTATGTAACATTTACCTAGTTTATAGCCATGATATCAAGTGAAAAGTTTAGGGATGGCTCCAAATATCCCTGACTTCCTTTAATGATGCCCCATCATGAATCTATCAATTAATCTCCACAAAACTCACTCAAATCTTTATAAACACCCAAGATACCATGCTATGTGCTAGAGAAATTACAAAGATCAACACAGCACAAATCTTGCTCTCAAGGATTATGATCTAATGGGAAAGGACAAGTACACACATAAGTGAAAAGAAGTCCAGGAAAAGTATTATGAGAGAAAAAAAAGTGATTGATTTTTCTGGGGAGAGTCAGAGAGAAGCAGGTCAGACATCATGGTGGTGAACATGAAATGAATCCTGAAGTAAGAGAAGGATGGAGAAAGATGTACATGGATTCCATCTCAAAACTCCTTGATGGTGTGGGAAAAAGCATGGAGGTGGGAGAAGGAAAGACGAGAATTGGAGACAATGATTAGGACAGTTTGGCTGCAACAGATTGCAAAAAGGAATATTATGGGATAAAACTGGAAAAGTAGGTTAGAGTAAGACCTGGACTCCTTTGAATTCCCAGAACAAGTCTTTTCACTTCAATAGGTAGGCAATGTGAGATACTGAATATTTTTTTTTTAGTAAAGAAGTGAAATGATCAAATTATGTGTTGAGATGATTACTTAGGAAGCTGTGTGAAGGATGAATCAGAGAACAAACTAGAGTAAAGACAGTAATCCTAGTTAGGAGGCAAGAGTCTAGGAGAGGAGCTGGTACTAAGATGATTTTAGTAGGAGTGGAAAAGCTGTTTGTGAGAGATAGTTTTAGAGAATAAAAAAGAGAGATCATGGCAATTGAGGGAGGGGGGAGAAAGAGAAGAGGTAGAGAAAAGATGAAGGAGAGGAGAGGAGAGAGATTGAGAGAGAGAGAGAAAGAGACTGAGAGATTGAGAGAGATTGAGAGATTGAGAGAGAGAGAGAGAGAGAGAGATGGCAGTAAAGATGGCAATAAGGTTATTGGAAAAATGATGGACCATTGACAGAAATAGGAAAGTTAGGAGGGACATGTTTGGAGGGGGGCAAAAGATGACATTTTGGTTTTTTAACATGTTGCATTTGAATTGCAGACAGAACATCCAAGTGGAGATAACTAGCTGCTATTTGGTGATGCAGAATCATATTAAATGTTTATTGAATTGAATTAAACCAGGATCTGAAGAAGATATAGTGAAGATAAATTTTTGGAAACCACTTTTAAAAAGATGAAAATTGAAGCCATTGAAGATGAGATCAGCAAGGGAGAATATATATAAATATATATATAAAAAGGAAGAGAAAAAAATCCTTGAAAAATATTGGGATAAATCAAATGTGGAGCCATAAGAGGAAGATGAAGAGCCTTACAAAGAAAACTATCCCAATAATCTAGGTGAAAAGAGATGAGAGACTGAACTAAAGTGGTAGAAGAGAGAACAGAAGGGAAAAATGTTACTTCCACACTTTGATCCATTTGTGATCTCATCCCTCCAGTGATGCATATTATAACCCTTTCCAGTCTTCTCATCCAGAGTAACTTTTATCCATTCCCTCTAATAAAGGCTTCAAAGGTGATTGGTACAATGTATTAGGAGCTTTCCCTCAGATCTCCTGACATTTTCACAGAGATCAATGGGGAGCAAAGGCTATCCATTTGTTATCACTCAATTCTGACTCCATGAATAGAATCTTGTTTTCTTTTCTCACCCCATTTTTTTTCAAGGACAGAGATAGAATCTACAGAATTTCAGAATTGATTAGTTTTGGAGGGGAGGTGAGGGAAAGGGAGAAGTTAAAGATGGTTCTGAGATTTTGAAGTAGGCAGCCAAGAATATATTTGGTAAAAAAAAAAATAGAGGAGTTAAGGGTAAGTTTTTTTCTCCCTTGAATGACGAGAAGGGAAGTGAACAAGTTCAGTTGAATTTAAGGGCAATCTGCACATTCAACAGGCATTTAGAAATATGGGACTGGAGCTTTGGGGAGAAGTTGGTGGCTATAGATAAAGAAATGAAAGTCATCTGCATAGAGGTGATAATAGAAGCTAGGGGAATGAATGAGATCATTTAAAGGAGAGAGTACTCAGAAAAGAGGAGAACACTTGGACAAAGCCAAGTGGACACACCCATGTTTAAGGAGTCAGAGGGAGATGGGGAATTGGCAATAGCTCAACCGAACCCCTTTTTGCACCTGTATATAATTTCAGCCTGGATCATACCATGGAGTCATGGGCTTTTTGTTACAGGCTGCTGACTGGTCGAGTTTTCCCTAGAGAGAGGAGATTCTTTATAAATGTGAGTATGATGTTATTCCCCGGAGTGGATTAATGAACTTGAGGTGCATTGATTCCACACTTTAAGGAAATCCTTTTGTTCCTGACCTATTTTGCTCCAATATATTGCTAGGGTTTCTAATAGACACTAAAGATTAAAATTGAAAACAACAATTCAGTTACCTTAAATATAAAACACGCATTCTATGGGTCATGACATCTCTCTACTGTCAAACACAGTCCTAGGTAGTTTCCCTTCTTTCTAGTTTGTTTTAAATAACTGGGGCCAGAGACTTACCCCGTACAGCATTCTTTGTACAACACTTGAAATAGTGCCATGTGCTCAATAATGCCTAGCAATGGTAAAGATATAAAACTTACTCTTCAACAAAAATCCCTGGGAAAACTGGAGAACAGCATGGCAGAAAGTAGGCATAGATCAAATACCTCATGCCATATACTAATGTAAAGGCAAAATGGATACATAATTTAGAAATAAAGGGTGACACCATAAACAAATTAGGGGAACACAGAAGAGTTTACCTGTTAGATCTATGGACAAGGGAAAAATGTATGATCAAGCAAGACAGAGATCATGATGAGATGTAAAATGGATAACTTGACTATATGAAATTAAAAAGGGTTTGCATAAGTAATGATAATTATAATAATGATGATAATGATGTTGACAACAACAGCTGCCTGCAGAGAAGGTCATCAACCTGGATTTAAATTCTGGCTTTGTTGCTCATTAGCTGTGTGGCATGGGTAATGTCTCTTCATCTCTCTGAGATGTATTTAAGTAAAACTATGTATTATGTAAGTAAAATTAAAGAATTGGACAAATAAATTGTGGGATTCTTTTGTTATTATAGCCTACATTTAAAATATCATGTGCAATTCTCCATTACTCACTTTAATATGGATTGATAGTTGTGAATAAACCAGATAACCCCAAACTCATTTCTCATAGGCTCAGGAATTTAAAACTAGAAGAGATCTAAGAAGTCATAGAGTACAGTCCTCATTTTATAGATAAAGAAACTGTGACCCAGATAAGCAAGATGATTTCCCCCAGGGTATATCTTAAGTGGGAGAACAAGGCTTGAATCCAGGTCCTTTGCCTCCCCAAACAGTATTCATTCCAGTATATCATACTGCCTCATCTCACTGGTTTAAGAATGCATGACAACT
This sequence comes from Gracilinanus agilis, assembly GCF_016433145.1. Classification (NCBI taxonomy): domain Eukaryota; kingdom Metazoa; phylum Chordata; class Mammalia; order Didelphimorphia; family Didelphidae; genus Gracilinanus; species Gracilinanus agilis. The sequence continues at coordinate 161,245,803 of NC_058133.1, read as the reverse complement.
TTTTAGTGTAGTTTAAGGTAGAAACGAAGCAGCAGACTGAGCAATTAAAATTTTAGTTCAGTTAAAAACAACAAACATTTCCCATATGCAGGCTGTATGCAATATATGGAAACCATGTAATACTTTTTCTTCAGTTTCTGGTTCTGCCATTTATTAGCTTTTTTATTTATAAGGAAGTTATTTCATCCCTGTGAGCCTCGGGTATTTTTAAAATGTGAAAAAAAATGTCCTTTGGCTCCTTCAAAGGACTCTAGTAAGGATCAAATGGGAATTTTCAAGGAATATTTTCTATAATTATAGACCCATAGAAAGGTATAGCTGAAAGAAATCCTAAGCTTATTTCTTTCATTTTATAGTTGAGAAATCTGAGGCCCACTAAGGCAGAGTGAATTCTGAATACAAATGAATTTCAGGATTGTCCTCTTCAAAGTAGGAGAAGGCATCAGTCCATCCAGGCTTGATGTTTGTATTTTCTCCTCACAGCCACAATGTTGGCCAGCTCGATTCCTTATTATTTCAGCACAGACAGAAACCATAGTGGTTAGCATTACATTTAAAAGCACAAACTAAAAGGGAACTGCCAGCCCATCCCTAAACCACCCAAAAGGGACTCAATAATGCTCCTGCCCATGCAGACAGCTGGCAGGTGTACCACAGAGAGGGACTGGCAACAGCCAGAACTTACCCATGAACAGAAAGAGAACAAAGAACCGGAGGTGGGGTTGGGCCATGTTCTTTCAGCTCTTAATCCTTGAAAGGCAACAGAGTCAGTGATAAACGAGCTATGGTTTCTTTTTCTTCCCTTTTTTTTTAGTGCCATGACGTCAAGGAAGGTTCTCCAATAGCAGCATTGCTCTTAGACCAAGAGCAAAAGTAAGATCACAGACTTTAGAAATGAAAAGGGGATCAGAGATCTAATGATGGATGAAATCATTATGAATGATTTCTAACATCATACCATTTAATTATATTAATTAATGATAAATTTAATAGGTATATGAATAAAACCTCATGAAATAAGTAAAAAGTTATAAGAAGTAATGGAAAGGGAAGCTTAGCCAATCTAAACTCTCATAATGAGGAGGCCAAAGTATCATAAAGAAGCTCCTTGGTTAACAATCAACAAACATTTATTAAGCACTTACTATGGGCCAAGCACTGGACACTTGACCTGTGTCAACTTGATAGAAATGCCAGCTAGATGCAAATGTAGTTCAAATTATAAAATTGTTTGTAAAATCTTAGCAAAAAAAAAGATGATGGAAGATTATAGACAATATCACCCCCAAAATCCCAGAGAAGTAATAGAGGGTAAAATCACTTTAAAGAAAACTTTGGAAAGAAGCAAAATAAGTGCTGCCATTCTTGGTCTCTAACATCGAAGTCCAGGGCATACTTAAAGATGAATTAGAAATGGAACTAAAGAGAACAAAGATGGGAAAAGCAGTTGAAACTAGTCCAAGTATATTAGAGATGATCCATACTAGAGGTGATGAAATTGTGAGGGTATTGATGGATTTATTCAAATGGTTCCTAAAGGAAGAAAAGATACCAAATGTTTGGGAAAAAAACCTCAGACTTTATTAATATTTAAAAAAAAGTGATAGTAACACCTACTGAATGGGATGCTTATGCTCCTATCTGGATAAATTTATATGAGAATTCTCTAAACTCATGGAGGTGATTCATAATGAGGGTATTAGTAGGGAATGGATAGGTTTTCCCAAGTCATTTTCTGTAGTGTATCACATCTTTACCATCATACCACTGACTAAAAGATGTAGAGAATACAAAACCCCACCGTGCTTATTATTTATTGATGACAAAAAGAATTTTATTCAGTAGAGCAAAATGTCACCTCCAAAGTTCTCTTCCAAGAAGGTTCATCCATATATACATAAAAATAATTCAAGACGACTTGAAAAATTCAGTGATAGAAATAATCCTATGAAAAATTCCCCTGATCATAAACATCAAACTAGGCATAAAACAGAGAATATTTGCTAAAATTTTTTGCCTCTGTGAGAGGGGAGATTCAGAATGGAACATGTGTTAAAGAGGGTTTTACTAGGTAAAACGGTGGATAGAGAGTTGGACTTGGAGTCAGACTTGGAGTCCTACCTTAGATATTTACTAGCCATGTACCCATGGGCCTCTGTCATTGAGAATTAAAAAGTGTGGAGGTAGCATAAATCAAATTCATCAAATCATGTTACTTTATATATTTGTCCCCTTCTCTTGCTGACCTCTGTTGGGGAACTGACTCTAGGAGGGAATTAGAAATGGTGGAGTTGAATAAATAAAGCACTCAACTCAGAGTCAGGACCTGGCATTAGATGTTGCCTCTGAAGCTTATCAGTTGGACACTCTGGGAAAATCATTTATTTTCTCTATCCCTCACTTTCTTCATCTTCTAAATGAGTAGAGATAGACTTAGTGGTGTCTAAAGCCTCAGTATATAATCCTATGAATTCATTTTATTTTACCAAATATGCAAGATTCTCCATAAAAACAATAGTCCCCTTCTAGAACTTCAGACTCATTTAACTGACTGTGTGAGCTGAATCTTTTGTGAGTTCTTCAAATTGATAGAAAACTATAGACAGAAGTTCTGAGTTGTTCCCATTAGCCTGGATCCTCATTAACTATTATTCTAATGATTCATGATTTTCTGTTTAAATGTTTGCTACTTACAAGTTTCTTTGTGATGACCACCTAATCTCTCACCCTTTTTTTGGAGGAAATCCTACTCTGAGGGTTAATGATAGGATAAAACTAAGACTTTCTAATTCCAGTGATGGCTCCCATTTTACTTCTTCATTCTGAATCTCATTCTTTTTTCCTTTACAGTCCTAATATCAGTGAGATATAAAACATTCTCCAGAGAGACCTCTGGGTCAGAGGCCATGCTTTTCACATAGAAACTATTGATCTCCAACTTCAATAGCATTGTACTTTTCATCTGAATTGTTACTAAGTCTGTTATGTATGCTTCTACTTTCCAGATATAGTTCTTAAATGCCTAAAAGGTATTCATATCAGTCTTTTGCTGAATATGGAAAGACAATTTATTTTCACTTTCCTTATGTTGGTTATTCAGCTTTTCTAAAATTGTCAAGAGCCAAGTAACTAATTCCAGATTTTGTTAAGTGCTTTTTCAAATCTTATAATTTATAATACTATATAAAAGCCAGCTTATTTATTATTGTTGTTTTTATCCTTGTCATGTTCTTTAAACACTCATTTATCTCTTCCTACAGGAATACTGAAAGTGTCTTTTTGATCTCTTAGGATGGATTCATATATTCAGCTAAAATATCAAAGGCCAAAGAATGCCATAATCTTGTATATTTATCTTCTCTATCCCTCACTTTCTTGATTCATGAGTTGAGGCTCCCATTTTTCTGCATCAACATGAGTTGAGGCTCCCACTTTTCTGCAACAGCCTTCCCATAATTCAACTTGGAGAACATGAATATTGAAATATAAACTTGTTGATTAATACGAAATATTCTGGTCTAAGCCTTATAGTATAATCCAGTCACTTTGGGAGTGGAATACAATGAAATATTTGCAGTTCACAAAATTAATTAAAATGAACTTTTTTTATGCTAAAAAATATTTAATTTTTTAAAAGCAGACACTTTTCCTCTCTACTTTTGCATTTGCCAAGGTAGCAACCTTGAGTCAAAAAGATGTACTACAGGGTAATTTGAACTCTACCAAACTTGCTAACACACAACTCTTCTATCTTCATTTTAATACTGGAGTTGGAACTTGAAATAATTTTTTAACCACTTTTAGGTCTTTATTTCCTTATTTCTCTAACCATCCTCTAGGGTGGAACAAAGGAGAGCATAGATGCTAATTATAAAATAGTTATCCCCCCCCAAGATTCTATGAAACTTGTTTACATGACTAATTTCTCATCTTTTAGCTCTGATATATTCCTGCCTGACATAAAAAAGGGAGAATGAGAAGACTCAAAAGGGAGATGTAACAGTTATATTAAAATATAAAATGTATTTTGTTAGGTAAGATCTGTATGTTCATCTAGATCAGTGGTTCCCAAACTTTTTTGGCCTACAGCCCCCTTTCCAGAAAAAATATTACTTAGCACCCCCTGGAAATTAATTTAAAAAAAATTTTAATAGCAATTAATAGGAAAGATGCATGTATTAATGTTTCTACCTTTTTCGTAAAATGCACCTGTGGCCATCACCGCTCCCCTGGATTGCTGCAGCACCCACCAGGGTGCGGTGGTGCCCACTTTGGGAATCACTGATCTAGATCATACTCAAATGGAGGTATGGATTAATATCTCTGTAACTTTGTCTACTATTCTCCAAGGAAAAAAAAATTTATTTAGGCCCAGAAGAGAGAAGAGGAAGGGGCCACAAGGCTGGCCACTCAGTATTTTGAGAGAGGATGCCAGATAAGAATTACATTTATCTACCCTCCTAAATATTTCTAGTTTGGGGGATGATTTTAAAGTTGAAAACACTTTCCTTGTGTCTGTAGAAGGGGAAGTGGTTACCCCAAGCTTATACTCTTAGGCTGGACTCCTTCCAACTAAGTACCAGTAATTCAAAATAAAATTACAAGTAGTGAATAGTAAGTAAACTCATTTATTCAAGCAGATATTAAACAGAAAATAGAAAAGTCCGTCAGGTTAGACAGTGCACAGAGGGAATGAACTCTTCTATTGAGACCAAGGTATGTCAATCCTATCAAGAGAGGCCTTGGTCTCTCCAAAGGGAAAATTCTTTGAAGTTTTAGGGAGGCAAGCTGGGAATCAGGGTTATATTGAGTCATCAGTTCCTCTATATGTCTGCTGCTTTCCAAAATCTTTTCTTTCTTTTCATGGCCTTCTCCCTGAAGAGAATTTAGAACACATATATCCATATTGAAAAAGAAATGAAGAATTTCCTTTCCAAAGCTCTCATACCACCTCTTCCCCTACCCCCCAACACAGGCATGTGCATAATCATAGAATGTTAGAGTCTGGTAAGGACTTCAGAAGTTATTAGTCCAATGTCTTTCTACTTTACAGATTAGGAAATTGTGCCCCCCACCCAAAAAGGAATCATTTGCCCAAAGTCACAGAATTTATTAGTGGCAAGTCTATTGACTCTTTGTCCAGAAGCAATTAGGGGGTACAGTGGATAGGATGCCAGGCTTGGAGTCAAGAAGACTTGAGTTCAAATCTGACTATAGATACCCACTGAGTGACCCTGGACAGGATATTTAACCTATGTCTGCCTCAGTTTCCTCAGCTACAAAATGAGGACAATAATTGAACTTACTTCCTAGAGTTGTTGTGAAGATCAAATGAGATAATATCTGTAGAGAGCTTATCATAGAGCTTGGTTCTTTCTACTATCCCATACTTCTTTTCACACTCTGCCACAGCTGATGCCTGACCCAGCTCAACACAGTCTAGCCCTAAACTCTTAGAGTGATGTTTATAGATCCACAGAAGAGATTTTGCCCTGGTTTGGTTGGGTCTAGTGTCATCCCAGAGGGACCTTTTCTTTTCTGAAAATGACACTAAGGTTTTCAGGAACTCTTCTTCCCCATGGACTCTCTTCTTCTGGAAAATTATTTTTCCTCACTTTTTTCTATACCTAACTGGCACCAGGTGAAGTTGGGTAACTGTTTTGATAGATGTGTGATTCTGTGGTACTTATTCTTTGGATATACTTCAAATTTATCTAATGGGTATGACTTGTATAACAGATCCTGATCTCTGACATGACAGACTAAATTCAATCTTGGGGAGTTTTCTCTCCAATAATATCTCTAAATTATTTGGTTCTTTCCTACAACTCCCCCTGGGTACCTCAAATTTGACTCATTTCTTTCCAAGGTTCTTTGGTCCCTAATAAGCAATAGAACAAAAAGACTTCCAACTCAAAATAGATTTATTTAGGTAGTAAAGAACACTTCTTTTTCTCTCCCCTCAAAGTCTGGTTCATAGTTCTAAAAATTCAAAATATCAATTAGTGAAGTTCCTGCTTTGTGCATGACTATTATGGGCCATGTGATTGGTTCCATGTTTCACAAAATCATAAAATCTCAGTCTTGGAAAGGAATTCATAGACTAACTCATTTAACCCTGAATTAGAATCCTCACCACCACGTATTTGAAAACTGGTCATCCATGAGTGTTGTTTAGCCTGGAAAAGAGAAATCTTTGGAGGAATATATGGAGAATCTTTGGAGGAGGCAGCTGTCCTGGATTATTTTAAGGATTGTAACATGCAAGAGGGATTAGATCTACTCTGTTTGGCTTCAGAGGGCAGAGTGAATAGCAATGAATGAGTGGAAGCTGCACAGAGACAGATTTAGTCTTGTAAGGAAAAAAAAATTCTTAATGATTAGGAGAATTCAAAAGTGAAATGATCGGCCTCCAGAGATAATAGGATATGTTTCTTTTGCCAGAAAAAGCTGAATAACCACAAGCTAGGTATATTGTAATTGGAATTTCCATTCAGGTGCAGGGTAGTTCCATAATCTTCAGTCTTTTCCAACTCAGAGATTCTGGGACTCCATGATTCTTTGACTGAGTGATTAAAAAGATTTTTTTTCCAGCTTTGTGATAATGTGTGCAAAAGTGCTTTGGAAATTATTAAATGTTGCAAAACTGAAATGCATGCCATAATATATTATTGTCAGGGAAGAAGAGGGAAGGGGAATTGGATGAAGGGATGACTCCCCAGGGACCTAAACACTTCTTTCTCCCCCTCCTTCACATCAAGGAAACCAGTTTAAACCCAGAGAAAAAGGGTATTTTTTTTTGGTATTGCTTCCAAGGAAATTCTACCTTGTTTTTTCCTGTGCCACAGATAAAATCCCACTCCAACCAGACTGAAAAGAACTAACATTTCCAAGAGAGATACGACAATATAACTCAGAGGACCAGAAGTCATTAAAGTACCTGAAAGAGAAAATATCAATGAGTGGTAGAAAGTCTTCCTGGCCAAGTTCGAATTTATTTTGCATAAACTCCCAAGCCCCAACTCTTTTCTGCTCTTCCCTTTGACTATTCCTTCTGGATGCCTTTTCTATTGTTACATGTGTACAAGTTAATGTTTTATGTGACTAATGGCTTTTATTATTTATTTTTTAAGGCCTTAATTTCTGTCTTAGAATCAATACTGTGTATTGGTTCCAAGGCAGAAGAGTGGTAAGGGCTAGGCAATTGGGGCTAAGTGACTTGCCCACACAAGTGACTTGTCACACAGCTGGGACGTGTCTGAGGCCAGATTTGAACCTAGGACCTCTTGTCTCTAGGACTGGCTCTCAATCCACTGAGCTACCCAGCTGCCCCTTCCTTGTTCTATTGTTAGCAAACAATCCTTCACAAAGTTTTGCATGATGCACATGTAAAATCTATATCAAATTGCTTGCCTATTCAAGGAGGAGTGAGGGAAGTGAGGAAGAGAATATGAAACTAAAAATTAAAAAAATTTATTTACATGTAATTTATAAAAAATAAAATATTAAAAATTTAAAAATTAAAAGAAATAAAAACAAACTATCCTTTGTATTACCTCTCTTCCACACACATTCTAATATTTTTTGCTTTTCCCTTAAAAGACTATATCACTGATTATTCTCTTTAGTAATAATGTACCTTCTCTCATTCAATTATTTGATCATGGTCATACTACCCATTATGTGTGAGGCAATGAACTATGTACTATGTAAACAAAGCGGGGAAAAAACCAGAACAGGCCCTGTCCTTGAGGAGCTTCCATTTTACTAGGGGAATGGGATCAATATGTACATAGATCAAACATATAAAATATGTCTACAAACATATTCACAATATAATCTCTGTCCCAGTACTATGTGCTCTGAGCTCAAATGAACTGGACTCAATCCTGGGGTTCCTCTTTTAAAAAAAATCCCTCTCTGTCTTTGATTATGGTCCAACCTAGAATATACTCTGGGAAATCTCAGAATACAGTTTGTGAAGATAGAATTAACTCTCCCTGTGTGAATAGAATTTGCTCCTCAGGACTCTCTTACCTGCATCCCATTTGTGTATTTACACTATGTGCTAATGTAGGGAGGATATATTTTGGTGTAACCCCTCTCCTCTCTCTCTTTTTCCCACAAAGGGGCTGTGGAGGCTGGGGGGAGAGCTTGGCAGGAAAGTTTACTCATATGGTCATATTTAAACTTTGTACTTCTATTTTTTATTTCTTCTACTTCAGGTGATTACTAATAACTCTTATAAAACATAATACTTAGAGTTATTGATATTAATTTAAATCTTATATCTCTTTGTCTATTTGACAAATTTAGTTTAGTCTATTCTTAGTTAATCAAATTTCTGAAGTGTAGATCCTCACACTGAAAATTTGACAATTGCCTCAACATAGCCCTGTCTCTTCATCAGTCATAAAGGGATGGTCATGCCGTTTATTTCAGTTCTGCCCATAAATATTTGGGTTCTATGATTCAAGAACTTTGCTGTTCCTCTCTTAGGCCAAAATGTTCTATCTTTTCATCTCTTTTTCTGCCTCATTCTTCAACCAATTCTTCATCCTCCTTATGACCTTCAGTTATTCTACCCTTTTCTAGTACACTATCTCTGCTTTGATTTGACTCTTCTCCCTTTACATTCTTGACCCAATCAATCAACAAGCATCTGCTCTGTCATGTACTTTACCTAGATAGTAGGGCAGTATTGATAAATGGAACAGTTTCTGTTTTCCAGGAGCTTATATCCTAGCTGAAGAAAAAAAACCACAAAGTTTTCAACATACATAAAACAAATACAAATTAACTGGAGGAATTAGGAAAGACTTTGAGTATGAGATCACATTTCTGTTTAGCACAGAAAGAAAAAAGGGATTCTAAGAGGCAGAGGCATCTCTCTGGCACAATAGATAGAGTACTAGGCCTGAAGTAAAGAAGACTCATCTTTCTGGGTTCAAATATGGCCTTCTTTACTTACTAGCTATGTGAACCTGGGCAAGTCACTTGACCCTATTTGCCTTAGTTTCCTCAACTGTAAAATGAACTGGAAGAGGAAATGGCAAACTACTCTAGTAATTTTGCCAAAAAATACTCCTAGTGGGGTAATGAAGAGTTGGACATGACTGAAAAACAACTCAACAACAACAAAAAAAGGTGGAGTAAATGAGGAGGAGCATTCCAGGCAAAGCAAGGATTATTCAAAAGCACACAGATAGGAGATAGAGTGTCTTGCTTAAAGAACAGCAAGATAGCCAGTTTGGCTCAACTACAGTGTATGTAAAAGAGGTAACTGCATAATAAAGTTAGAAAGATAGGCTAGAATCAGGTTTGTGAAGGGCTTTTAATGTCAAAGAGAAGAGTTTGTATTTGGAGCCTAAGACAAAAAGGAAACACTGGACTTTACTAAGTGGGGAAGTGACAGAGTCAAGCCGATGTTTTAAGAATATTACTTTGTCAGGTATGAGAAGCATGGATCAGAAAGAAGAGAGACTGAAAGGCTAGGGGACAATGAAGGTAGGAAGAAAAAAGCATTTATTATGTGGATACTTCACAGAGCTCTAAAGACTATTGTCTTGAATTCTACAGCAATTTTTTTTACATTCTGTGGAGACCATAGAATTTGTTGAAATTTTGAGGCTTTCTGGTTTTCAACTTCTTTAGAGTTCTTTGTTAGGCTAGAAAGGGAAAGCTTTGATTAAAGTAAAACTTACTCAGATTTGCTAACAAAGATGTAGTCAAAATATTTATTGACAGGGTTCCGGGTTAAGATGGCAGCGGAGTAAGAAGCAGCTCTTAACCTCTCCTGACCAAAACACACAAAACTCCTCAAGGGGCCATAAAAACAAGTCCAGACGAATGGAGGAACCCTACAATAGGGCACAGCGTGAAAGGTACGTGGAATCGAGGCATTTCCATGCTATAAAGGGATGAAACAGCTCTGACTAAATCGCGGGATGAGCAACCACCCCACCCCCACCCTCTCCACACACAACACCTATAGCGCCGCAGCCAGCCAAAAAGAAACAGAGCAAGTTTGGGGCACCCATCGAGTCATTGGCAGCTCCAGGGCTTGTTCCTGAGAGCAGCAAGATTTAGGACCCCAAAAAGCTAACGAACGCACGCAAAATCTGAGCACGGGAGCAGGCTGCAGAGAGCAGACGCAGGGCGCAGAGCGCGGTCTCAAAGCGCAGGCGCGGGCGGAGGGGTGGGTGGAGGCAGACACAGCCATGAGCTAAAGCTCTGAAACCCTGAGTGGGGAACCAGTGCAGACGGGTATACGACTGTGGAAGCAGTGCCCTGAGACTTGTAAAGAAACCTCCAGCAGAGGATCAAGCAAGGGGGTCCACCAGGGGGCTTGACCTTGGAAAAAACCAGAACTCAGACCTCAGGAGCCAAAAGACCACGGACAAACCCTGAGTGCTAGGATAAACCTGAGAAGCTGCTGGGCTAACGATGGCTACCCAGTCTCAGGAAGTTCAGAAGAGAAAGATTAACAACAAGAAAAAGAAGTCTTTAACACTCGACAACTTTTATACAGAGACAATCCAGACAACCGAGAAAACAGAGGAGGAGAACAAACAAGCATCCGGACCCTCCTCAAATAAGGAAAACTCTTCACAAGCTATGGAAGACTTTAAAACTGAGATTTTCAGGAAAATGGAAGACATCTGGCAAGAAAAATAACAGTTTAAGAGGTAGAATCTTGCAATTGGAAAGTGAGGCTCAGAAAACAAATGAACTGATAAGCAAATCGAACACCAGAAATGACCAGATTGAAAAGGAATACCAAAAGATTATGGCCGAAAACCAGAAGATTATAGCCGAAAACCAGAAGATCATAGCCGAAAACCAAAAGATTATAGCCGAAAACCAATCCCTAAAGGCTAGAATTGAGCAATTAGAAGCTAATGATCTCTCAAGACAACAAGAACAAATAAAACAAAGTCAAAAGACTGAAAAAATAGAAGGAAATATGAAATATCTCAATGAGAGAGTGACAGACCAAGAAAACCGGTCTAGAAGAGACAATTTGAGAATAATTGGTCTTCCAGAAAAAACAGAAATTAATAGAAACCTGGACTCCATACTAACAGAAATTATTCAGCAAAATTGCCCTGAAGTCCTACAACAAGAGGGCAATATAGACATTGAAAGGATTCATAGAACACCTGCGACATTCGATCCAGATAAGAAAACACCCAGAAATATAATTGCCAAATTCAAGAGTTTCCAAGCAATAGAAAAAATCTTACAAGAAGCCAGAAAGAGACAATTCAAATATCAAGGAGCACCAATCAGGACCACACAGGATCTGGCAGCCTCCACGCTAAAAGATCGCAAGGCTTGGAATACGATTTTCAGAAAGGCAAGAAAGCTGGGCCTGCAACCACGGATTAACTACCCAACAAAATTGACTATATATTTCCAGGGGAAAGTATGGGCATTCAATAAAATTGAAGAATTCCAGGTATTTGCACAGAAAAGACCAGGGCTAAATGGAAAGTTTGATATCCAACCACAAAAATCAAGAGAAACATGAAAA
>NC_058133.1:161206691-161229281 GCF_016433145.1 Gracilinanus agilis | reverse complement strand
AAAGTATCAATAAGCACATGAGAAAGTGTTCCAAATCTCTAATAATTAGAGGAATGCAAATCAAAACAACTCTGAGGTATCACCTCACACCTAGCAGAGTGGCTAAAATGAAAGAAGGGGAGAGTAATGAATGTTGGAGGGGATGTGGCAAAATTGGGACATTAATGCATTGCTGGTGGAGCTGTGAACTGATCCAGCCATTCTGGCTGGCAATTTGGAATCATGCTCAAAGGGCTATAAAAGAATGCCTGCCCTTTGATCCAGCCATACCATTGCTGGGTTTGTACCCCAAAGAGATCATAGATAAACAGACTTGTACGAAAATATTTATAGCTGAGCTTTTTGTGGTGGCAACAAATTGGAAAAGGAGGGTATGTCCTTCAGTTGGGGAATGGCTGAACAAACTGTGGTATATGTGGGTGATGGAATACTATTGTGCTAAAAGGAAAAATAAACTGGAGGAGTTCCAGGCGAACTGGAGAGACCTCCGGGAACAGATGCAGAGCGAAAGGAGCAGAGCCAGAAGAACATTGTACACAGAGACTGATATACTGTGGTAAATTTGAATGTAATGGACCTCTGTACCAGCAGCAATACAATGACCCAGGACAATTCTGAGAGATTTATGGTAAAGAACACTATCCACATTCAGAGGAAGGACTGCAGGAGAGGAAACATATAAGAAAAACAACTGCTTGAACGCATGGGTCAGGGTGGACATGATTGAGGGTGTGGACTCGAAACTACCACACCAATGCAACTACCAACAATTTGGAAATTGGTGTTGATCAAGGACACATGACAAAACTAGTGGAAATGTGCATTGGCCATGGGTGGGGGGATTGCGGGGGGGCAAAGGGGAAAGGAGGAGCATGAACCATGTTAAATAAATGTTTGGAAAAAAAATATTCATTGACAGGAAAAGTAGAATATTTTAAGTATTGTACCTGCCATTATTTTTAAAGCACACTCTTTGTATCTGCCATTGCCATTGTCAAAACTTTTTTGAAAATATAAATGTATATTTCTATTCAGCTAAAGTGCTTAATTTAAATGTATTATGTTGCCATCATAGAGATATGAAACAATTTACAATTGCCAAATCATTTTAATCATTATTTATTTAAAGTGAAAAATATAGAAAAGCAATCTGAGTTACACTATCCCTTAATCCTGTTTTCTAATGTAGCATAAAGAATGTCCTGGACTATAGAATAACTCTACTAGTAGATGACAAGTTATGAGTGAACCTATTTTCAGTCCCAAGTCTTTTGCTCATTTTAAAAACAATTTACAAATGTTTAGTTTTTGTATCTAATCTCTGTTAATTAAAATATCTATAAAGTTTATTTTTACCAAAGAGATGCAATTCGTTATGATAAAGTATTACAGAATAAACTTTGTTTTATATAGAAAAAAGCATTTATGGAGGGTTTTCTATGTACAAAGGACTATGCTAAAATTTGTGGATGCAAATGGAAAGCCAAGGCAATTTTTCCTATCAAGAATCTCAGCTTCTCGTAGGAAGACAAAATATATATGAGATTTCAGCTCCAAGTCAGTTAGAAAGGTTCCATTGTCCTCAGTGAATATCAGCAAAATAGATGGCAAGGCATTTTCTTTATTGTGTTTTCCATCAATAAAATTATATTTCTTTCTTATGGTGAGGGAATGAGAGAAAAAGAATAAACATTTATATAGCTCCTATACGCTAGGTACTATGCTAAGTACTTAATAAATGTTATTACATTTGATCCTCATGACAACCTCTCAAGGAAGGTGCTATTACTATCTTCATTTTACAGTAAGTGAGGCAATCAGAAGTTAGGTGACTTGCCCAAGGTCACATAGTGAATAAGTGTCTGAGACAAAATTTGAACTTAGCTCTTTTTGACTCTGAGCCTAGCATTTTATCCACTTTACTACCTAGCTGCCTCTGATGATAAATTCATAATCAATGATAATGATTCATCCAATGATGAATTGATTATTTGACAGCACCAAGAACTTTTGGAGTAAAAAACATTCCTTTCCTGTTCTTTCATAGCTTTGGCTACTGGGGAGGTGAGAGCTGTGGCACTTTCAGAGGCACAAGTCTAGTTGTAGTTAAAAAGGTGTTGTTCTAGGTTATAGCTTCTGGGTCTGGGTTGGAAGCCAGAGGATGGAGTATGCTATTATTCCCATGGCTCTTAGGCTTCTCTGCCCATCATGAGGATCAGCAATTGGTGTTTTAGTGGTGAGGATGGCAGGGTCCTTCTTCACAGGTATCATTCCCCTCATTGATGACTGTTGGAGCCAGGCTGAAAGTAGGAAATGATTATAATCATCCAGGGCTTAAACTGGGGTGTTTGTAAAGAAAAGGGAATGAATGTGAATTATCATGAGGGTAAAACTGGAGAGACTTGGTAACTGAATGAATAAATGATATAAAATTGAAATGGTTGAAGATGACTGAGATTTTAAGCCAAAGTGACTATGAGTTAGGCATTGAGATGAGTGATGGGGATACAAAAAGAGGCAAAAGATAGTCCTCAAGGAGCATAAAGTCAAATAAGGGAGACAATATGCCAACAAATATAATAAGACAAGTTCTAAATAGAATCAATATGAGATAATTAACAGAAAGAAGGCACTAGAATTGAGAGCTTGGAGAAGGCTTCCTGTAGAAGATGAGATTTTAGTTAGGACTTGAGGCATGAAGGCCAGTATTCAGAACAGGAGGAGAACATTCTAGTCATGGAGGGACAACCAGAGAAAATGCCCAGAACTAAGAGATAAAGTGTCTCATCTGTGGAAAACCAGGAGGCCAAGGTCACTGGATTGAAAGGTATATGTGGTGCAGTAAGGAATAAGAAGACTACAAAGGAAGGAGGATAGTAGACAGTGATGGCGAACCTTTTAGAGATAGTGTGCTGTGCTATGCCCCACCTTTACTCCACACAGGGGAGGGAGAAAACACTCCCATTGGGTTGCTGAGTAGAGGAGTGGGTGATGTGAAAAAATGTCAGCACAAGTGAAGAAAGGGAGGGGAGTGGCCTTAGTGTTCTCCTTCCCTCTAGCTCTGCTACCTATGAATCGTCCCCTTACCCTAGATAGAGGAGGGAGGAAACACTCCCATTGGGCTGCTGGGCAGAGTGGTGGGTGATGTGAAAAAATGTTGTCAGGCATGGTGGAGAGAGGGAAGGGAGCCCTCCACCTGAATCCCTCTGCCTTTCTGGTAACAAATTTTAGGAGGGGTGGGGGTGCTACAATTGCCCACAGAGAGCAATCTGCATGCCATCTTTGGCACATGTGCCATAGGTTCATCATCACTGTGCTAGGGCTTTGAATGCCAAAGAGAGCATTTTATCTTTGATCCTGGAGATAATAGGAAGCTGCTGGAGTTTATTGAGTAGGACTGGAGAATGACATGATCAGACTTGCATTTCAGGAAAATCACCTTGGTGGATAATTGGTAGATGAACTGAAGTGGGGAGAGACTTGAGTCAGGAAGATCCACCAGCAGGCTATTGCCATAATCCAAGCATGAGGTAATGAGGGCCTACCCTAGAGCGGTGGTAGTGTCAGAGGAAAGAAGAGCTTGTATTCAAGAGATGTTGCAAAGGCAAAATCCACAGATCTTGGAGACAGTTGGACATAAGGAATGAAAGAGAGTAAAGAGTCCAGGACGGTTACTAAGGTTTGAGCCTGAGTGACTGAGAGGATGATGTTGCCCTCTTCAGTAATAGAACAGATAGTAGAGAGAGGGGAGGGTTTAGGGGGAAAATAATGAGTTCTGTCTTGAACATACAGTGTTTATGTCTACTAGTCATCTAATTTGATATATCTGAAAGGCAGATGGAGATTGAGATTAGAGGTTTGCAGAGAGCCTGGGGCAGAAGTAGATTTGAGAATCATCAGCATGGTGATAAGATCTTGCAGGATCATGGTGTGAAATAGAAAGCTTCACAAGAATAGTGTTGTAAAGAGAAAGATATTGAGCTCTCTGTAGAGTTTGAAGTGCCATTCATGATTGATTGTACAATAGGCAGTTAGTTATTGATATGAGACTGAAGTGGAAGAGACTAGGGCTAGTTATATAGATCTGGGAATCCTTAGCATCATTCCATCATTCTCTCCTCCTCTGATCCAGTCTTTTCTTTCAGTTTCCTATAGTCATTGTTCATACCAATTTTCTTTTATATTGACTTGGGCTTTTATTTTTAAAAGTTAATTAATTTCCTTTCCACACCATAGAAGGCATCATCCAACAAAATATGTGAATTATGCCTTTTTGTGTTTCTATTTCTCAGTTCATTCTCTGGAGGTAAGCTTTCACAGGCTATTCTTCAAATATTAAATCTATAACTGCATACAATGTTCTCCTGGTTCTACTCATTTTACTCCTCATTATCTCATGTTGTCTTTTCAAGTTAAAAAAAATTAATCTGCTCATCATTTCTTATAGTGCAGTAGAATACCATCACAATCATATACTACAATTTGCTTAGCCATTCCCCAACTAATGAACATCCCTTCAGCTTCAGATTCTTTGCCACCACAAAGACCTTTTCTAAATATTTTGGAACATTTGGATTCTTTTCCCTTTTCCCTGATATCCTCGAGAAACAGACACAGCAATAGCACTATTGAGTCTAACAGTATACACAGTTTTATACTCTCTAGTCATAACTCCAAATTGATCTCCAAAATGGTTGTATAAATTCACAGTTCCAACAAGAGTGTATTAGTGTCCCCACTTTTCTCACGTCTTCTTCAACATTTGTCATTTTGCCCTTTTGTCATTTTAGCCAATATGATTTGTGTGAGATGATACCTCAGAATTGTTTTGGTTTGCATTTCCTTAATCAGTGGTGATTTAGAACATCTCTTCATATACCTAAATATGACTTTAATTTCTTCATCTGAAAACTGTCCATTCATATCTTTGGGGGGATGGCTCTTATCTCCATAAATTTGATAATGTTCTCTATATATTTTAGATATGAGACCTCTCTCTGAAAAAACTGTAGATGAAAAATAGTCATTTTGATCTTATCTACTTTCTAGCTGTCACAGCAATTTTTTTTTATCAAATAGCTATTTCTTATTCCAATAGCCTGGTTCTATTTTGTCAAATACAAGGTTGCAATCATCTTTTACTACTGTTTTGTATCTGTTCTGTTCCACTAATCTTTCTATTTCTTAGCCAGTAGCAGATAGTTTTGATAATTATTGTTTTATAGTACAATTTAAAATCTGGTACTGCTAGACCTCCTTTCTTGACTTTTTCATTGTTTTTTTCTATTCTTCATCTTTTATTCAACTAAATGAATTTTGTTGTTATCTTTTCGAGCTCAATAAGATAATTTTTTGGCAATTTGATTGAGACAGCATTAAATAAGTAGATTAGCTTAGGTAAATTGACATTTTGATTATATTGGCCCTGCCCATCCATGAACAATTGTTTGAACCTCACTTCATTTGTGTAAGAAGTGTTTTACATCCCTGTATTTGCTGGGTTTCTTTTGGCAGGTATACTCCCAGGTATTTAATTCTATCTGTAGCTCTTCTATGTGGAATATCTATTTCTTCTTGAAGGACTTTGTTAGTAATATACAAAAATGCTGATGATTTATGTGTTTATTTTATATCCTACTACCTTATTAAAATTATTGATAGTTTCAATTAAAAATTTAGTTGACTCTCTAGGATTTTCCATGTATACCCTCACATCGTCTACAAAGAAATAGCTTTATTAACTCTTTGCCCATTCTGATTCTGAGTCCTTTAATTTCTTTTTTATTCTCTTATTGCTATTGCTAGCATTTTTAATCCTATGTTAAATAATGTTGATGATAATAGGCATCCTTGTTTCACTCCTGAACTTTCTGTGAAGGCTTCTAGCTTCTTCACATTACACATAATACTTGCTGATGATTTTAGGTAGATGCTTCATATAATTTTGAGAAAAAATCTATTTGTATTTATGCTTTCCACTGTCTTTTAATAGGAATGAGTGTTGTATTTTGTCAAAAAGCTTTTTCTGCTACTATTGATATGAACATATGGTTTTTATTACTTTTATTATTAATATGATCAATTATGTTACTCATTTTCCATATAATAAACCATCCTTGCATTCCTGGTACAAATCCTGTTTGTGACATTGGTCACAATGTATAATCTTTGTAATGTACTATTGTGGTCTCCTAGGTAGTATTTTATTTAGGATTTTTGCATCCATATTCATTTATGAAATTGGTTTATACTTTTCTTTCTCTGTTTTTGTTCTTCCTGGTTTAAGTATCAGCACCATATCTGTTTCATAAAAGGAGTTTGGTAAAATTCATTCTTAACTAATTATTCCAACTAATTATTTAATATTAGAATTAGTAGATCTTTAAATGTTTGATATAATTTACTTGTGAATCCTTTGATCCAATTTTAAAGAAAGAGGTGATACTTCTGTTTGCCAAGGCCAACCCCTCTATGTGAGCCCACTAGTCCCTTCCAGCAATAACTTGATCTTTTCAACATCCTTGCCCTCTTTAATTTTTGTTTTTCTCCTGACTCCTTCTCTGCTGCCTTCAGACATGTCCAGATCTCCCCCACCATTAGAAAACTGAACTTGATTCTGCCATATCTTTCAAAATCATCTACATCTCTCTCCTTATAGCTAAACATCTAGAAATAGCTATCACCACTTCCTTACCAATCACTCACTATTTCTTTTGAAATCTGGTTCCTAAAATTACCAGTGAACAAAAACTACTCTAGCTAAAGTTACTGACAATAACACAATTGCTCAATTCCTTGGCCTTTTTTAAATCCTCTAGTCTCGGCCTCTATGTAAAGTCAGACATTGCTGACTCTCCTCTAGATATTTTCTTTGCTGGGTTTTTGGAACACTGCACTTTCTGGATCTTTCCCTATGTCTTTCTGTCTCTTCTGAGAATACTTTGCATGATCATTATACATGTTTTATACTCCTTACCCTTTTTATTATCCTTCTCTCCAGGAACTAGGTGTCACAGTTAATATGGTATGGAGTTTGGAGTCAGAAAAGCCTGAGGCTGAATCCTGCCTCAGATACCTATGAACTATGTCACCCTGGGTAAGTCATTAAACCACCTTACTTCAATTTTCTCATCTCTAAAATGGAGATAATAATAGCACTTTCCTCACAGAATTATGAGTATCAAATAAATTAACATATATAAATTGTTTTATAAACTTTAAATCATTATGTGACTGCTGGCTATTTTTTAAATATGAGGATCTTGTCCTGAGCTATCTTCTCTTTTCTATATACTCTGCTTGATGATTTTGAGAATTTCTCTCAATTCAATTGTCATCTTTTTTTAGATGATTCTCCAAACCCTTTAGCTAGCTACTATCTTTCTCCTGAGCTTAAGTCCTATATCCCCAATGGCCTGTTTAACTTTTTTACCCAGGTAGCTTAAAACTCAAACTTAGCAGGTTTTAAAATTAAATTTTTATTTTCTTTCCCCCTAAACTTACCCTTCTCACATACTTTCTTATGTCTATTGAGGGCATTATGAATGTCCTAATCACTCCTATTGACAACTTTGGGTTTTTCCCTCCCCTTCATCACCTATATCAGATTAATTGCCATTTTGTATACTGTGTCCTTCCACACAAATAGTGACCATATCAGAATTAGCCCTCAGGACCTTTCAACTGGATCACTGCTATCATCTCCTAATCAATCTCACTGCTTCCTTTCTGTCCTCCAACTAGTTCACACATAGCTACCAACCCTAAATGAGCCTGCCATTTAAACATTTCACTTTTTGATTTAAGCCTTCCTTTCTAGATTTATTTCATATAACTTCCCTTCACACACTGTGCTCTAGTCAAACTAGCTTGTTCACTGTTCAAGAAGCCCCAACTCCTGCCTCTATGCTTTCTCAAAGGCTGTTCTTGTCCCTTGACCCTAGAATGTATTTACCCTTCCCCCTTACCACTTGGAATCTTTACTTTCCCTCAAGGATCAGCTTCAGTGCCATCTCTCTAGGAGACCTTTCCAGATCTCCCCAGTAGTCTACACTTCTACGCCAAACTGTTATATTTACTTCTATTTACTCATATTTTTATATCTTTTCAGAATCTTTAGATAGAATGCAAATTCCTGGAAAGCAGGAATTATTTCATTTCATTTCATTCTTCTATCCATTGCATAGCCCAGTATATTACATATAGTAGATGCTAAACACATTTTTGTTAATTGATCAATTGCTTACTACCTGTATGACTCTAGCACAACCTCAATCTCTATTTCCTCCCCTGTAAAAAAGAGATGATAATATAACCTTAGTATCTACCTCATAGAGTTCGCGTGAGATTCGGAAGAGAGAACATCTATAAAACATTTTGCAAAGTTTAAAACACTCTAGGAATGTCAGTTATTTTATTCACCAGTTGAAATTTTAGCCATCCCTTAAAATCCATTTCGAATGCCAATTCTTCCATGAGATTCCTTCCTTTGTTCCTGCTGTATATGAGAAACTTCCTTATACCTTTTATACTTTTATATACACCATTCTAAATTATAGTTGGACTTTCCTACATTGTAAGGTCCAAAGGGCAGTTATTTTGTTTTTACTCCCAGTATATGCCACTGTGTTCTTCTTATACCAGGCCTTAACATCTTATTATTTCATTGAATTAAATTGCCTGTAGGCTCAAATAGGTATATATCTTCTTCCTATTAGACTTTATATCAACTCTGCTTATTTGAAGACCAGATTCCCTTCAGCCTCCTTGCTATAGCTGCTGAAGTTTTAGAAAGACAAGGAGAGATGGTTACCTGTACAGAAATCTTGAACAAGTATGGATTGAGAGTTGCTGCTGACAGGGTTTGTGGCCATGCAGGTGTAATTTTTGCGACCATCCTCAGATGTTTGGAAGATGAAAAGCCTAAATTTCCCATTGGACTCATCAGTTTGTTTTCCCAGAGGGGCCCACTCATACTTCACAGATTCTCCATTCACCACAGAGCATGTCAGAGTGATGTTACAGGTGTTCTCAAAGGCTATGAGATTCAGGGTAATTTTTGGCTGTTCCAGTTGTCCTATGAGTCCCCTTTGGCCACTAGGACTAAAACTACCTACTCCCAAGGTGGGAAAAACTCAAAGCAATATCCAAGCCTATGCCATTGCTTACTAGGAAGGATGTGATAATTCACTGTCTCAGTGCTATTATGCTTTCATCTTTCTGAATGCCTGTGTTTCAAGGTCAGTGGATGAATAGATGAAAATTTCCTTATTCTACTCATTTCTTTGTCCCCATCCACCTCAGCCATATCCCTCAAAGTTCCTTTATTACTCTAGCTTTGCCTTTTGTTAAGTTCCCTGGAATCTCTGTTGTTAATAAACTTTTCTTGATATTAGACCTCTTCTTCTTACACTCCTTTCAATCCCTCCTTTTATCCCCATTTTACAAATGAGGAACTGAGGCAAATAGGGCTAAAGTGATTTGCCCAGAGTCTCCTGGCTAGTCCATGTCTGAGGTTAGATTTGAACTCAGATCTTCCTAGCTCTAAGCCCTGTGCTCTATCCACTGTACCACCTAGGGGCCCTAGTATTGGGCATAGGATACCCTTAATTTAGTTCCACAGAAAATACAGAAGAAACAAAGGAACAAAGGACTCACAGGAGCCCAAAAGAAATGCAGAAAATATGATAGGTCATAAATAATCAATTTTATTCTTCTACTTCAAGCCCTTTCCTTTTAGAATAGATACTTATCATTTCCAAAGGAGAAGAGTAATAAGGGCTAGACAATTGGGTTCAAACAACTTGCCCAGTGTCACACAGTTAGGAAGTGTCTGAGGTGAGATTTGAAGCCAGGATCTCTCATCTCTAGACTTGGCTTTCAATCCACAGAGCCATAAATGCATCTCTAAACTTCTTTTAACCTAGTATCACTCTTCATTCAATCTAGATATTTTACCCTATCTAGATCCAGGTTGCTATTATCTAATGGCCAATAAATCATTCTCTATCATCACTTGAGGAATTAACTTTCTTCCCTTGCAATTAGAAACTTTGCATTCATATCATCTCAAAAAGAAAGGCTTCCCAGGTCCTTGACCTCCTCATCATTTTTTTGATCTACATTTTCATTCTGTCTCAGCTACTCAGTTCCTTGATGTCATCATCACTTAGAGATACTCCATCTTCATGATCTAAAATTCTGAAATTCTTCTCTCAGATTGTAAACTCTTATCTTTCCATCTCTCCTGTTTCATCTTTCCAATGCCATTCATTCTTATTATGGATTCCAGGCATTTTGCTCTTCCTTGATTCTCTAGTCTATCATTTGCTCTGGCCTAATTTTCCCACCTTCACAATTTGACTATATAATTAATCTGATCAAATCTATACTATCCTTTATTATTAAATCATTTGCTATCTTTTTCTTATTTATCACTCATGCCTTTCTAAGATTCCACGTGGGATAGCTCTATCATCTGCATTTCCCCCCCACCCCCCACCCCCGAGTCCTAGTCCTAGCCAAGTCTATTGCTAGAAGAAGTCACACAAATGTGCTGATTAGGTCCACTCCAAATTTATGTTATCTAAGCTCAATTAGGTCCTCATTTTTGCTCACAAAGTCTTTTCTTTTTCTTTTAGTGAATCTAATTCCTCACAGGGTTTCTTCAACCCTTTTTTCCCCACAATCCACCTAAATAACTCCCTCTTGCTCACTCTCAGGAAAGGTCTTTGCCTCATATTTTAATGGAAAAAATATGGGCTATCTATAATGAGCCTCCTCTTCTTACTCTATACCTCAATACCCTTAAAATCATGTTCCCATTTCTTTTGATCTTGTTTTGACCTTAGAGAAAGACCCTTCTCCTTGATTTGGTCAACTTGCTACTTGGATCTCTGAGCCCTTCCTCTCTGATCTATTCTAGAAGCTTGCTCCTTCTTCAGCTTTTTACTTTTTCTTATCTCTAGTCCCAGGCTCCTTCTTTGTTGTCTGTAAACTTACATAGATCTTCCCCAATATAAAATTTTCTTCCATCCTTGCCTTCTCCTCTAGGTATCATTCTATATTTTTACTCCCGTTTATTACTAAACTAAAAAAAAGCATTCTTTCTTTTTCATTTACTCATCAACCATTTATTTCATAAATCCTTGCAGTCCGATTTTTCACTCAACACCTAGCTAAGACTTCTCCTTCCAAGACAATGATCTCATAGTTGCTAAATAAAATAGACTTTTTTCAGTCTTCATTATCCTTGACCTCTCTGCAGTGTTTGACACTGTTGAACCCTTCCTCCTAGATTCTTTCTCCTACTTGGTCTTTACTGTTCCCACCCCAGCCCCTGTTTTCCCTTTTATCTGTATGACTACTCCTTATTATCTCATTCCATCCCCTAACCATGGATGTACCTCACAGCTGCCATATGGGTCCCATTATATTTTCCTTATATATACTCCATCTTGGTGATATCAACTTCCATGGCCTCAATTATTATTTTTATGCAGATGCCTTTCAAACTTCTATTTCTAGTCTTTATTTCTTACCTAAGGTCTAGACCCTTACCATCAGCTGCCTGCTGAACATTCCCTGGATTACCCTGAAGCATATTTAATTCAATGCTCTCCAGACAGAAATTATTGTTATTATCGCTAAACTTCAAATTTTCATTTTTGTCAAGGGCACCATCAATCTGCCAGTCACCCAAGTCCCCAAATTCAGAGGAATCTTTGACTCATTCCTCTTCTTCATTCTGCTATAGCTAGTCATTTGACAAATTTTGTAGATTCTATCTTTACAACATCTCTTATATTTTTTCTCCTTCTCTGGACTCAGACAACCACCCTCACCATTAAGGAACTTAACACCTCTTACCTGGACTTGGATAAGGGCTTTTAAAATCATCTCCCTTCTTCCAAGTTCTCTCCTCTCCAATTGCTAAACACAATCGACAAAGCAATATTTCTGTAACCTGGGTCTGACCAGGTCACACTGCACCTACCCCCTCAGAGCCTCTCAGTAGATGCTAGGATAAAATGCAAAACACTTAGTCTTGCATTTAAAGTTCTTCACAATTTGATTCCAGTTTACCTTTCCAGATATATGTCATTGCCTCTCATATACACTATATTTCAGTCCCAAATTGAGCTATTTGCTATCCTCTAAACTTGAGATTGCACAGAGATTTCCTATCTTCCATTAAATCTTCCCCAACCCATCTGTAAATAATAGTGTTCCCACTCAGACTTTAAGGGTATTTTGCTTTATACTTCTTTAATAATATACTTGTCATATAATATGATATATGATATATATATATATTTATATAGCTTCTGAGGCCTACTTTCTATAACTGATCATGATGTTTCCTGAGACTTGAGAAGGATCAGATAATTACCTGCACAGAAATCTGGAACAAGTATGGATTGAGAGTTGCTGCTGACAGGGTTTGTGGCCATGCAGGTATAATTTTTGGGAACATCTTGAGATGTCTGGAAGATGAAAAGCCTAGATTTCCCATTGGAGTCATCGGTTTGTTCTCCCAGAGGGATCCACTCATACTTCACAGCTTCTCCATTCTCCACAGAGCACGTCAGAGTGATGTTACAGGTTTTGTTCTCAGAGGCTATGTAACTCAGGGTAATTTTTGGCTGTTCCAGTCGTCCTGTGAGTTGGAACAATACAAGGCATAAAAGAATGACTCTATAATAAAACTACTTTCTTTACAAACTTTAATTTTTCCAATTTTAAACTCTTTAGAAGTAAAATTTAAGAAATACTTTTATTAAAGTAGCCTGAATCCAAGGCGGGCAGATGAAAACTTGGGAGTTATTTTCATTAAAATGGCAATGAGTAAAGTTGCCAAGTGTAAAAAGTATAGGCACAGAAAAGGGCCAATGACAGAACCTTGGGGAACACCTGTATTGAAAGATGAAGAGTAACAAGGAGATTCCCTGAAGGGAACAGAGAGGATTTAGGGAAGTTAAGGGAAAAACTGAGAAAAGATGTTGTCTTTGAAGTGAAGGAAGAGAAAGCACCCGGGAAGAAGAAATGCTGGGATCATAGAAATGATCAACAATATTATATATTGCAAAAAGTTCAAAGAGGAAGAAGACTGAGGGGAAAAGTCATGGAATCTGACACTTATAGGACCATTAAAAATCTTAGAGAGGATGGTTTTAATAGAGGCATTAGGGTTTGAGTTGTTATAGAGTGTTGAGAAGGTGAGTAGTAAGGAAGAAGGAGGCATTGGTTATAGATAGCATTTTTCAAAATTTTAGCAGCAAAGGGTAGGAGAATAATGGGATGGTAGCTAAAAGAGTTAAGAGTTGTTGTTTTTCAAAGAATTAGGGAGATATGAGCCTGCTTATAGGCAAATGGGAAGTGAGAGATGGGAGGATAAATGCTGGACTTGAAGATAAGATCCATGGCTTCTTTAACCCTCTTTTCTCCCGCACTCTCTAACATAATGCCAAGGCCTCTTACTGATAGTAACCAAATGATCCAGGGAATCCTTGATGGAAAACTTTAGTATTCTTCTGAAGAATAATTCGGAAAATAACGCTGTTGAATATACTAGAACTAAACTAGGAAACTCCATTTCTTTTCCTAGCTTTGACACTATGTATGTAACCTTAGCAAATCACCTCACTTCTCTGGGTCACAGTTTGTTGGATAAAAAATGAGGGGTTGGACTAGAGGATCTCTTTGGACTCTTTTAGCCCAAGCATACTATGAGTCCACAATCATACTCTTACTATAGACTTTCAGGGTGTAGTTCTTGATGACGGTGGTGGCAGTTGCAGAAGTCTTGAGATTTATATCTGCTCTGTATGGTCCAGCATCCTCCATCTTCAGATGATTGATCTGTAAGTCGTAAGTTTTGGATGAGACATTTAATCGTCCATTATAGTTTTGATGGGTTATAATGATATTGACTGATGTTCCTTCTGTTGTCACAACAGCTACAGGTGTACGGGAAGACCAGTTAATGTTTGCAATTTTCATTTCAGCTGGAATGTCTGCAGGTAGAATAGCTGACTCTCCCAGAATCCCTGTCACTACAAGTGGGACATTGTTCTCTCTGGAAGCTGCTGGCCCTGCAGAAGCAGAAGAAAAATTGTAATAGTAACTTAATTTGATTTCTAGCTACATCATTCTTTTAGCATCACAGTCCATGATTTGGATCAAATTCTGTAGATATCAGAATAAAAGTAATTGGGAAACCTTAGAAAGTGGCGAGACTCCTAGCCATTGGAGCTCTTTAAACAGATGTTTGATGATTATTTTAGGGAGAAATTGCACTGGGAATTTGTTGGGTATAGGTTTTATTATATAAACTCTGAGGTTTTGTGATTCTTCTTAGCTCTACCTCCTTTCATTCCTTGAGGAGATACCCTAATGTAGAATTATCCCCTAACCTCCCTTTTCCTGGAATATTTTTCATGTAGGGGATTCTGAGAATTTTCTATATGGAAATTTGCATGTATAAGTGTATCAAATACAGTGCACATCTATTGGTGGGGGAATTCATCCCATCAACTCAGAAGTAAGCCTTTTATAATTGGGAATATAATTCTTAGAAAATGATTGAGATTCAGAGTTGTCAAGTGGATTGCTCAGTTGCCTATAGGTAGTAAGCATCAGAGATGAACTTTGAATCCACATTTTCCTGATTCTATTTCCAGTACTTTCTCTCTGTCTCTGTCTCTTCGTCTCTCTGTGTCTTTCTGTCTCTGTCTCTCTCTTTCTCTCTCTTCATATATATGTATGTATGTATATACACACATACATTTGCCATACATATTTGAAAGTTATTGTTCACTTCATAAAAGTATCCATAATTAGAATCATGCAGTTGTCCAGCTATCTGAGACACTAGATCTATCTCAGAGTTTGGGATTTGTATTCCCATCAGGTGGATAGTATGTTCTGAGAGGCAGGAATAATGGAAGGAGAAAAGATAATGGTGTCAAAGGATTTAGGTTCAAATTTCACTTTTGATCCCTACTACTTATATAAGTCATATAGCCTCCCTGAATCTCTGTTTACTCACTTATAATAGGAGGGGTTGAGTTGAAATTTTATCTTGTTCCCCTTACTCTGATCATCTTCCCTCCCTTTTGGGCTAAGATAGTAAGTGTAGAGGTAGTATATGGTAACAATAGTATGAAGTAAGTTTGCAAAAGAGAGCCTAAAAGTTATTTAAAGGCTGTCCCATAAATTAAGAGAGCATGATAGTTATTTGCAAATGATCTAATAAATTAGGAAAGCCTAGGAACCACTGGACCCTATCTCATAAATTAACTAAGGCCACATCCTGAGACTATATGCTTAATTAAGTAGGGGAAGTTAGCTAATCTTTACTGTGAGAGTACCTTCATCCTGCTAAATGCTCTTGGTCTGTAAGCCTAGAATAAGCTCCAATATGCAGAGTAAGATCAGTAGAACACCAGCAAAGTATTATGCTAACCTATTAATCCTAAAATATTACTGATACTTTGAGATGATGCATATATGTTAATGAATTAACCCTAAGGTTACATGGATAAGAGTTAATCCATCTTCTACCCCCCAAAATCATATAAAATGAGACCCCAAACCCTTGACCCACCATGATCCCAAACCTAATACAGGTTCAGGCTGCCTTAGTGTTCCCACTTTGATGAGTGACTGTATAACTGACTTTCTCTACCACTCCTCACCATTTTCTTCTCTCTATTACCTCCTTCCCTCCACCACTTCATTCCCCATCCCTATACTATCTGTCTCTGTACTTTCTTTTCTATTTGACTCCTTAATCTCTATACCTTATTAAAATGTAAATGAAGCATTAATCCCTTTTTTCTGCCATTCTGCTCTTTTCTTGTGAATATTAAAAACCAAACCAAACCAAACAAACAACAGATGTGGTTGTACCTCCCTTGACCTAGAGAGATCCTCTAGGACAGTGATGCTGATCTTATGGTATGGGTGCCAAAGATGGCACACAGAGCACTCTTTCTGGGCACTCAGCAACCCTCCCCCCACTCCTCAGAGTTCATTACTAGAAAGGCAGAAGGACTTGGTTGGAGCTGCTATCTTCTCCCTCTCTATTGTGCCTAACAACATCTTTTCACATCACCTCTACCCAGAAGCTCAATTGGTATGCACAGTGGGTAAGGTGGGTGGCTCATAGGTGGCAGAGCTGGAAGGGAACACAGTGCTCAGGCCTCTCCCCTCCCCTTCTCTACACTTACTGAGAACATTCCTCACTCTACCCTCCCCTCTGCCCAGCAACCCAGTGGAAGCACTTCCTCCCTCCCTTGTAGGGGAGGGGGAGAGGGAGGCAAGCACAGCACATGGCTGTTGGGGGGCCAGCACAGCACTCAGTATGGGGGTGGGATGAGGGTAGGGCCTGGCACTCCATCTCTACATGGTTTGTCATCACTGCTCTAGGAGTACTATTCCCTTAGAATAAGAACCATTCATAATAGGCCTTTTCTAAAAGGGTTTGGCACAGTAAATTCATAACTGGAAAATAAGAGTAGATAGCTGAAACTTATATTCTCTTCCAAGAGATGTCCTCCCTTTTATCTGGATAATAATCAATCAATCAATAAATCCATAAATTAATAGAAAATTCAGGAGCTTTGCCTATATGATTTCTGAGGCTTTATCTAGTTTCAGATCTATGATCATAAAAATACTTAACCTTCTAGCTTTTAAAATTATGAGAAAGGCAGCATGTCATAATGGATAGAGGACCACTCTTGGGGTCAAGAGAACCTAGATTCACATGCTATTTCTGACACATGACCGTGTGATTTGGATAAAAACCCATAAATGGGTAAAGCATTTAACCTTCTAGTGCCTCAAATAGCTCACTTAGATTTTAATTTGCATAACCATTGCTTGTCTGTATTAGTAGACAGAGTTTCCTTACTTGGAGTTCCCTACCTGGATGAAGTCATATTTCTGGGCAAAAAACATATAAAAATTTAACTTACATATAATTTTTTCAAGGAATTTAAGTATTATGTGAAGTGAAATTCAATTGTATCTTTGTCCTTTCAGGCTTAAGATTAAGGAAAAAGAAGAAAGTGAAATATAATATGTTCTGGTCTGCATTCAGACTCTATCAGTTCTTTCTCCAGAGACAGATAGCATTTTTCATCATGAGTCTCTGGGAGTCTTGAATCACTGTATAGATGAGAATAACTAGTCATTCACCATTGTGATCATGAACATGGCCTACATAAAAATCTATAGTAATACAACAAAGATCTGTATTCTTTGGTTTGAGAAATCCCTCCACTAATTCTTACATAGACTGTCTATAACTTAAGAGATAAATAAATTCTTAGAGAACAGCTTGAAACCTAGAATGGTAAGATGACTTGCCTAAAGACATACAGTTAATGACTACTATCAGAGGTAGGATTTGAACTTAGAACTCTCTGACTCCAAATCTAGCACTCTATTCATGATATCAAATGAACATATTAGAATTACAGAAGAATTTTACCCTTATAGAAGAATTTGTAGTAGTAATCTTTAAGTGATAAATCCTTTAGTTTTAAAAAAAATTGTTCTTCAGTGATAAGCAAAGTTATGCAATGGATGCAGGGATGGCATCAGAGTTAGGATAACTTGGATTCAAGGTTTACCTATGCATGTACTCTCTCTGTCACTGTACCCAAGACACCCCCAAGCAATTCTCTAAGACTATAGAATACAGAATAGTAGATTTTCATTTGGAGAGGGAATTTCTTCTTTGCCTACACTAATGAAAGTACAGAGCCCCAAATAAAATTACAAAATTAAATTTAAATGCAACCCTCTTCTATAAAGTGAAGTATATGGGGGAGCAGCTGGGTAGCTCAGTGGATTGAGTCAGGCCTAGAGACAGGAGGTCCTAGGTTCAAATCTGGCCTCAGATACTTCCTAGCTGTGTGACCCTGGGCAAGTCACTTGACCCCCATTGCCCACCCTTGCCACTCTTCTATCTAGGAGCCAATACACAAGGGTTTAAAAAAATGTAAAAAAAAATAAAATAAAGTGAATTATAACTGTATCTCTGTTTTGGCAGGATGCAAATTGTAAACCCCATGGATTCGAAGATAAAGAAGATCTACCTCAATTAAGTCATGTTTGCTCGTATATAATTTTGTCCATGTCCTTTCAGGAGACATTTGGGAGAGGGCAAGAGAAATCTAAGGAAATACTTTTAGAAATTTATTTCCAGCCAACACTTCTTACTTATAGGAAGAGGAAGGATGGTTATGCTGCTGAAGTTGGTTGTGAGGTCAATATTTTGCTTTTAACACTTTTATTCTCCCCCTTTCTGTGGTTTTTTCTTCTCTTTTGGAGGAATCATTTCTCTCTGTCTTAACCCAGAGTTCTTTCATTTTCATCCTTTCTCATGGTCTTTCCTCTCTATTCTATATTAAACCCCACTTTACAGAAATTTCATTTACACCAAAAATAATCATTTTTCCAATTGATTTATGAACCCAAATAAAGGATATTGCATGTATTCTTATTAAATTTCACCATATTACAGTTGGTTCATTGTTCTAGTCTATTTTGATCTTTTGGATGTGGATTCTGCTGTCCAATGTCCCTGCTACATTTGTGACAACTACAGATTTGATAAGCTTGCTACCTAGGGATTCACACCAGTCATTGAAAAAAAATATTGATCAGAACAGAGCCCAGGACAGACAACTTGGACACTACACTAGAAACTTTCCTTCATGTTGATATCAGTCCATCACTACATCTTGGGTTCAATCGTTCAACTAGCACCAAATCTTAACAAATTATTCTAGCACCCAGTTAGTCATCTTTCTTCACCCAGATAGCCAAAGTTGCCACTCTTGATATTCAAAAGGTTGAAAAGGTTGCCACTTTTCATATCTGATTGTTGTTTAATAATAAGTAGATTTCCTGTAAGAGCACCTGAATCATATCTATACTGATATTCTCAGTGAAACCCTCAAACAAACAAAAAATGTCTCTCACAGACTCCAGATATTGTTCTTATAGCGTTAAGAGATATAGTAGAATGGTTAGATTTCTATAGAAAGGTGAGAAAAAGCATTAAGCTGGAAGTTAGCCATGGGAATCTATGAAAAGCAATTTGAGAAAATGAGTTAATATTAAATACTTCTTCCTCTAGTCAGGAAGAAGATATATGTTTGATCCATGATTCTTGAGGACCTATGAGGAATCTGTGGAGAATAGGGAGACAGAATGAGTTAGTTGAAAAATTCCCTATATCCTTTTCCCATGAAGTTAAGGAGAAAGGAAGTATTTGTTTGTGATCCATAAGGATCTATGAAGAATCTCTGGAGAAGACACAGGAAGGTAGTGAGGGAAACTTCTTCCTTTCTAGAACTATTTTAACTACAGTGTTATAAAGAGAAATTTATAAAAAGAATTTTATGAAGAACTTTAGAAAATCTGAAATAGTTTTCTTTGATTACTAAAGAATATGAGGAGAAAAAGGATTAATTCTGAGGAGAAATAGGAATATGTTTAGTAGACTTGAAATGCTGTCTGAAGTGAGCTAAATGATTTCAGACAGAATTTCCAAACAAGTGAAGAGGAAGACAGTTACTATTAAAATATTGGAGCTTTGACTGATTTGGACTATGACATGGACCATAACCAAAATGTTATGAAACAGTACATCTTTATCTTTATTATTCATTCACTGTATTAAACTATCAATAAGGGTTCCGGGTTAAGATGGCGGCAGAGTAAGAAGCAGCTCTTAACCTCTCCTGACCAAAACACACAGAACTCCTCAAGGGGACATAAAAACAAGTCCAGACGAATGGAGGAACCCCACAACAGGGCACAGTGTGGAAGGTACGTGGAATCAAGGCACTTCCATGCTAAAAAGGGGTGAAACAGCTCTCACTAAATCACGGACTGAGCAACCACCCCACCCCCACCCCCTCAACACACAACACCTGTAGCACTGAGGCCAGCTAAAAAGAAATAGAGCAAGTTTGGGGCACCCATCGAGTCATTGGCAGCTCTGGGGCCTGTTCCAGAGAGCAGCAAGATTTAGGACCCCAATAAGCCAAAAAATGCACGTGAAATCTGAGCGCGGGAGCAGAGAGTGGACGCAGAGCGCAGGCTGAGAGCGCAGGCACTGCGGAGGTGTGGGTGGAGGCAGACACAGCCAGGAACTAAACCTTGAGTGGGGAACCAGCGTGGACGGATATACGACTGTGGAAGCAGCGCCCTGAGACGTGTAAAGGAACCTCCAGCAGAGGATCAAGCAAGGGTGTCCACCAGGGGGCTTGACCTTGGAAAAAACCAGAACTCAGACCTCAGGAGCCAAAAGACCACGGACAGACACTGAGCACGAGGATAAACCTGAGAAGCTGCTGGGCTAATGATGGCTACCCAGTCTCAGGAAGCTCAGAAGAGAAAGAATAACAACAAGAAAAAGAAGTCTTTAACACTCGACAACTTTTACACAGAGAAAATCCAGACAACCAAGCAAACAGAGGAGGAAAACAAACAAGCATCCGGACCCTCCTCAAATAAGGAAAACTCCTCACAAACTATGGAAGAGTTCAAAACTGAGATTCTGAGGAAGATGGAAGAGACCTGGCAAGAAAATAACAGTTTAAAAGGTAAAATCTTGCAATTGGAAAGTGAGGCTCAGAAATCAAATGAACTGATAAGCAAATTGAACCAGATTGAAAAAGAAAACCAAAAGATCATAGCTGAAAACCAGTCTCTAAAGGCTAGAATTGAGCAGTTAGAAGCTAATGATCTCTCAAGACAACAAGAACAAATAAAACAAAGTCAAAAGACTGAAAAAATAGAAGGAAACATGAAATATCTCATGAGAGAGTGACAGACCAAGAAAACCGGTCTAGAAGAGACAATTTGAGAATAATCGGTCTTCCAGAAAAACCAGAAATTAATAGAAACCTGGACTCCATACTAACAGAAATAATTCAGCAAAATTGCCCTGAAGTCCTACAACAAGAGGGCAATATAGACATTGAAAGGATTCATAGAACACCTGCGGTATTCGATCAAGAAAGGAAAACACCAAGAAATATCATTGCAAAATTCAAGAGTTTCCAAGCAAAAGAAAAAATCTTACAAGAAGCCAGAAAGAAACAATTCAAATATCAAGGAGCACCAATCAGGATCACACAGGATCTGGCAGCCTCCACACTAAAAGATCGCAAGGCTTGGAATACGATTTTCAGAAAGGCAAGAGAGCTGGGCCTGCAACCACGGATCAACTACCCATCAAAATTGACTATATATTTCCAGGGGAAAGTAAGGGCATTCAACAAAATTGAAGAATTCCAGGTATTTGCACAGAAAAGACCAGGGCTAAATGGAAAGTTTGATATCCAACCACAAAAATCGAGAAAAACATGAAAAGGTAAATAAGATACAGAGGGGAAAGAAAGAAAACTTATAATTTTTAAATTTGCCTTTTTAAGGGCCTCAGTGAGATCTAATTATCTGTATTCCTATGTAGAGAAATGTTATGTTTAATTCTCTGTAGTGAACTCTATTCACTATTATAATATTCACTATTATAGTAATCAGAAGAATAATTCACAGGGTGAGGGTGGAACACTAAATAATCAAAGATGGCATAGGGGATGGGAAAGAAGGGGTGAATAGCAGGGGACACCAAGAGAAACTAAATATTCCTCTGTCAGATCTAGATAAATCAAACCGAAAAATAAATAAGAAAGAGGTAAGAGAGGTGAATGAAGTCCTAGAAAATTAGATCTAATTGATATGTGGAGAAAAATAAATAGGGACAAAAAGGAATACACCTTCTTCTCAGCTGCACATGGCACATTCACAAAGATTGACCATGTTATAGGGCATAGAATCATTGCAAACAAATGCAAAAGAGCAGAAATAATAAATGTAAACTTCTCAGATCATAATGCAATAAAAATAATAATTAGTAAGGGCACTTGGACAGGAAAATCAAAAACTAATTGGAAATTAAATAATATGATTCTCCAAAACCAATTTGTCAAAGAAGGAATCATAGAAACAATAATTTCATTGAAGAAAATGACAATGATGAGACATCCTACCAAACTCTGTGGGATGCGGCCAAGGCAGTACTCAGGGGGAAATTTATATCCTTGAGTGCATATATTAACAAATTAGGGAGAACAGAGATTAATGAATTGGGCATGCAACTCAAAAAATTAGAAAGTGAGCAAATTAAAAATCCCCAGATGGAAACTAAATTAGAAATACTAAAAACCAAGGGAGAAATTAATAAAATCGAAAGTAAAAGAACTATTGAATTAATAAATAAGACTAGAAGCTGGTACTTTGAAAAAACAGACAAAATAGACAAAGTACTGGTCAATCTAATAAAAAAAAGGAACGAAGAAAACCAAATTGACAGTATCAAAGATGAAAAGGGAAACCTCACCTCTAATGAAGGGGAAATTAAGGCAATCATTAAAAACTATTTTGCCCAATTATATGGCAATAAATATAACAATTTAGGAGATATGGACAAATATTTACAAAAATATAAATTGCCTAGATGAACAGCAGAAGAAATAGAATACCTAAATAATCCCATAT